>NC_068344.1:34964776-35265649 GCF_014633365.1 Diospyros lotus
CATTTGATGTGGTAAGGAATGGTCGACCTAAGATGACTGGCACAGGAGGCTGAGGCCCCTGATGTGGCTGGGTGTCCAAAACGATGAAGTCCACTGGAAAGTAGAACTTATCGATTTGTACTAGAATATCCTCCACAATTCCTCATGGAACTTTGACTGATCGATTAGCCAACTGAAGGGTCACTCTAGTGGGTTTGAGCTCACCTAATCCCAACTGTTGATACACACTGTATGGCAATAAATTGACATTAGCTCCTAAATCCAAGAGTGCCTGATCAACCTTTTGACTTCCTATGATGCATGAAATGGTTGGACAGCCTGGATCTTTGTATTTGGGAGGAGTTTTCAATTGGAGAATGGCGTTGACTTATTCGGTCAGGAATGTCTTTTCATGCAAATTTGTTTTTCTTTTGACAGTGCACTGATCTTTTAAAAATTTTACACATGAAGGTGTTTGTTTGATTGCATCCAATAGCAGGATGTTGATCCTCACTTGCTTAAACACTTCATATATATCTGCATTTTGTTACTCTTTTTTTCAAATGATTCAACATTTGTGGGAAAGGTGGTTTGGGCCTGTATTGAATTTCTTTGCCATCTTCTTTTTGTTTTCCATTTTTCTTATTTTTTTTTATTTTTCTCATTTTTCTCCACGGTGGATTCATGATCTTTTTGTTCTTCCTCTTCAGCAGCAGGTTGGTTTATCCTAGGATCAGTTGGTTTTTCAATTATTTTTCCACTTCTTAGGGCAGTCACTGCTTGCACTTGTTTTTGAGTGTTGGTTTCACTATTTGAAGTTTCTACTTGGTTGGTTTGCCTAATTGGATTAGGATTAGATTGGGATGGAAACCTTTCGGGTTCTCTCACACTCAATGCTTGTGTTAACTTGGTCAACTGGTTCCTAATATCTTCTATGGCTCTGTTTGTTTGCTCCTGAGTTTTGTCAACTTGATTATTGATTCCTGTTTAGCTTTGGATGAATTGATACAGAGTGTCCTCTAAAGGTCTCCTAAGAAGTGGCTGGTAGGTGTTGGATTAGAAACCTTGATTTGGTTGGAAAGATTGTTGTGCAGGAAAGAGTGGCTGAGAATGATTTGCAGAATCATTTCTCCAAGAAAAATTTGGGTGGTTTCTATTGTTGGGATAATATGAGTTGTAATTTTGGTTTTACCCGTAATAGTTTCCCCCTTGATTTTGGTTGTGCCTACCCCCAAAATTGTGTGGGTGTGCATTATTTGTTTGTCCATACAATACCTCTTTGAAAGCAGGTAATGTAGGACATTCCTCAGTCTTGTGATCTGTTGTGTCACAAACTGCACATTTTACTTCCACTTGATTAACAGACCGTGTTCTTTTGGTTTCCAAACTTTCAATCTTTCTTGTCAAGGCATCTATCCTACCATGCAGATCATCACTCTCACTCAGTTGGTACCTACCTCTGGACTGTGGATTTTCTCTTGAGTCATTAGAAGATAGTGGTCCAACCTCCCAGTTTCTAGTGTTTTCTGCTAGGGTATTAAAGAACTGGAATGCTTCATCTGGAGTCTTATCATAAAACTCACCATTACACATGGTGGACACTAGCATTTTCAATTGAGGACTGAGAGCATCATGAAAGAAACTAACCACTCTCCATTGTTCAAAAGCATGGTGTGGGTAAGCATGGAGAAGGTCCTTAAACCTCTCCCAAGTTTGAGCAAAGTTCTCATTGGGTTTGCACACAAAATTCTGTTAGAACATTAGGTTCTATGGCACACACCAAGAGGGGGGTGAATTGGTTAAATTAAAAAAAAAAATTCTTTTAAGATGCAAAGATACTTTCATATGGTGAAGTATAAAAATAAAATCTTATCAATGAATAAACAAAGTCAATAGAGTAAAGATGCAAACGTAAAAGAGAAAAGATGAAGAACAGTGAAGACACATATTTATAGTGGTTTGGCTTTCCAAGCCTAGTCCACTACCTTAGCTACCCACTAAGGATTTTCAATCAAATTCACTATCAACCCCCTACTCAACTCGAGTAGGTCATCTAGTCCGTGACTAGGAAAAACTTACAAACCTCCCAATATAATGGGCCCTCTAGCTTACGCTAGGACAATTACAGTAATTGTGAAAATGAGAGTCTAAGAGTACAAACTCTTAGTTACAAGCTCTCTCCAACTGATAAATTTAGGCTTACAATGAATGTAACAATGTATACAAAGCCTCAGAAATGTAAATACAGCGAGAGAAGATATTGATCGCTCGATGTAAAAATGAAAGCTTGGTGGTTGAAGATATTAAATGTTTTCCAACAGCCTTCAATCTGTTCTCCCAACCCATATTTATAGTAGATGGTAGATAGATCCAAAAATCCGACCGTTGTGGTGGTTGGGCGAGCATTAAATGCGCAAAAAACTAGCCGTTATAAGTTTCTGCAAAAGATATAGTCGACAGAAGAAAATACATAGTTGACTATTTTTACAAGTAAAACAAGACATAGTCGACAGACAAAAATGCATAGTCAACTATCTTATAACACAAATTTTCTATAGTCGACAGACACATAAATATAGTCGATAGATGTAAAAATATGAAGAGGATTTTGAATTTTATGAACAAAAATAGTCGACAGATGAAAAACCATAGTCGACTATCCTTACCTGATAGTCGACAGATGCCTTAAATAGTCGACAGATCAAACCAGTATAGTCGACTATCCTTATGCATAGTCAACTATCCTTAACAGTATAGTCGACTATTTTCAGGCATAGTCAACAGAATGAACCACATAGTCGACTATCCATTTTGAAAAAATGAAAACTTAACAAATCCTCATTTCGATTCTTTTGAAAGCAAGTTGAGATTATTAAAAACATATTTATTTTGAATCTAAACACACTCAACCACACTTCAACATTTCTCCTATATAAATTTTCATAACTTTTCTTCAAGGAGATTTAAAGATTGTTTTTCACATTCATGTAAATTGATTAAAAATAAACTTATCCATAAAGATTTACTCATAAAGATTTAGAGATTGATTTTCATATAGTCATTATCAAAACCACTATTTTATTATCCAAGACTAAAATATCAAATTCATGATTTTCCTTTGAAGGGTGGCAGTTCTATTGGCTGGGAAATATTTTTTCAAAAATGTCGTTTGCATTTCCCTCCAGGTTTTTATAGACCTAGGTGGAAGAGTGCTCAACCACATCTTAGCCTTATCCTTGAGTGAAAATGGGAAGAGTTTCAATCTTATGACATCTTCATTCACTGTATAATCCATGCAGGTGCTACACACTTCCTCAAACTCTTTCATATGAGTGTATGGGTTTTTAGAATCCATGCCATGGAAAGTTGGCAACAGTTGGATGGTGCCAGACTTGAAATTAAACCTATGATGGTTGATGGGAAGAATAATGCACGAGGGAGTTATTTGTCTAGGAGGATAAAGATACTCCCTAAGGAGTCTGATCATTTCCTAATCAATGAGATCAGGATCACCGTGGTCACTACCATGTGCAGACATAATGTGTGCAAGATGCATGTTCTCGTTGTGTTGAGACATCAGTGATTGGTATTCTATAGTTCTACCTGACCTCAGTATCATACACCATATACAAACAAAAATAAAGTAAAAAGAACAAAAATAAACAGAGTTACCGAATTTATCAGGAGATACTTATTCTTTTTTTTTTTCTTTTTGTTTTTGCCTCAATCTCCCCAGTAACGGCGCCAAAATTTGACTGCACTCTCACCTTGCAATTAAAACACAATAAAAACACATTAAAACTTTTATATTTTTTTTCTTTATTTTAGTGAGAGGTTTATACTTGTCAGTGTACGAGTGCAGTTGTAGTCCAAATTTAAATTTATATTTTCTAGATTAGTCCATGTCGTCCACTGAGAGATTTATTTATGGCAAAAGAAAAAGAATGTCACACACACGCACATGCATTTGAATTGACAACAAGATTTTTTTTGATTTTTTTATACAACAGATACTAGGAAGTAAAGCAAGACAGAGGTTGAAATAAATACTGGACGTGAGAATATAAAATTGGATAGCACTTGATTTAAGACAATTTCAGCACCAACCCGTTGATTCCCAAATTTTAGCAGAAAAGATTAGCAACATTAATTTAATTTCAGATATGAGGGTTTGTTATTAAATGTAATTAGAGATGATGATAGTTTTAGTTTAAGCAATCCTTATACATGATATGCGGGATTCTAATTTAAGCAACCACCATAAATTCAATTGCAATTAATACACAAAATAACTAAATTAATCATCCGAGTTTGGATATGATAGCGTTTACAGTTCTAGTAACTCCCATACATGGCATGAAAGCTCTAAGTTAGGCTTACGCTCCAATCCAAACCTAGTGATTTCTCAATAATTAAAACACACTCATACTGAAATTTAAATTAATATTACTCATTTAAAGCGCAACTTTCTTTAGGAATCATTGGCATTGGACACTGTCCTTGCCTTAACCCAAGATTAGATTTAGTTACTCATTTTCATTTAAAAGTTAATTGACAAGAATTTAAATGGCAAGAATTAAAATAGCATAAACTAACCGGCCATTTATGCGGTGGATAATTAAAAGACAAGAATTAAAATTGCAGAAATTTAAAGGTAGAAATTAACCGGCCATTTAGGCGGTGGATAATAAAGTAACAATAAATGACATAAGAATTTAAAAGAAGAAATAAAGGAAGTAAGATTACAAGAGAAAACAAGAGAGAGAATAAGAGCAATTCTCTAAGAACAAAGCTAAACTTTGATTCAAGTAATAACAACTTTTCACAAATGCACCCAAGTGAGCTATTTATAGTTCATAAGATGCAATACAAACCACACAATTATTCAACTAAACATAATTATATCTAATGGGCACTCACAAAACATTTACCTAACTTATGGAAGAAAATTAGGTAAAAAACAAAAAAATATAAAAGACTTTAAGTGGTGGACTACTCATAAGAATACAAAAGACTTTAGGTGGTAAATCACTCATAAAAAAATACAAAATAAAGAAAAGTTTTCTACAAATTGGGCTTTGTTGGGCCTTTGATTGGTCTTGGGCCTTTGGTTGGTCTTGGACCTTTCTTATGTTGGATTATATTTGATAGTTGGGCCAAGTGCACTTGAAACATTATTTAGACTCCATAGTTGGCCCATGAATTTGAGCAACAATAATAGGTAATCCAACGTCTTCGATTTATGCCTCCTAATTAATTGTAGAATTCAACTTCTTTACTTCATCCCGTAATAATATGTAATGTAAATAATTATTTATTTTAAGTATAATTATAAAGCCAAAATGGGGATATAATTCATTAAGATTTAGGAAATATTAACCTCTCATCAGTGGCCATATAGCCTAGTAGACGATGCTCAAGTCAATGAGTGGCTAATTGATTTTTTTATATATATGTATGCATACATGCATGTGAATGGATGGCTTTGAGAGCCGAGGTGATCCATGTAGATGGAAGGCCATGTGGGCCTATGCGATGTATGGGGATCTAAGTGATTATGAGAAATGAAATGCTACATAAATCCATAATGATGATAGTATGGAATGGTGAGTAATGCTATGTTGCCCACTGCTGGGCAACATAGCATTGCTGATGGAATGGTATTAATAATGAGAATTGAATAATGGGTTTAAATTGTATTTGGGGAGTCGGGTGTACTTTATTTCTGTTATTCATTCATTCATTCTTGGATCCATTATTATATATATACTTGCTGAGTCTTGTGGCTCATCTTGTTTAATCTCTGTCATTCTAGGTAAGGGTAAGGAGATCATTGGGGGCGAATTTAGTGGGGCTTGAGCTCAAGTTTAGAAGTGCATAGAGACGTTCCTAATAAAAAGGTTCGTGTTAGTAGTTTTGTTGAGGGCATGTTGTGAGGAGATTTTTATTTTGTTAAATCCATTAGTGCTCTTGTATTCATTTTGTATAGGCCATAGTACTAAGATGATGTAAACTTATATTATGGCTTCCACTGAGGATATCAAAAGTTAGAAGTTGTGATGTTGAGTTATATTGTTTCATATCATTTTTGTGATGACCTTATTTCGGATGTCCTATGCTAGCGAGATTATCTGGAAGAGGGCTGCTACAACACACATCATAATGCACAAGTTCTAAAATATCATATTTTCTTCTAAAAGAGCCACTAAAAGAAACCCTATGTTGCTTACCATATAAACAATGATCACATCGGTTTAGAGACATACCATTGGATAAGGGAATATCTGTCTTCTTACCTAGAACTTGCAACCCTTTTTCACTCACGTGACTGAGCCTCTTGTTCCATAGATCAGGAGAAGAATCTTCAACTACATTTAGCTCACTTTTACAAGCTTTTGCATAAGTCTTCTAGAGCATGCAACAAGCTTTTTCTCTAACAATAATCAAAGTCCCTTTTGACAATTTCCATTTTAGATCACTAAAACTGTTGTAATGACCCAGTCTATCAAGAGCCAAAATTGAAATTAGATTGAGGCACATATCAGTAATATACCTCACATCCTTCAACACCAATGAGCAACCAAGATCTATTTGTAAATAAATGTCACTAATCTTAACAATCTTAGATTAACTGGTATTTCCCATTTTTGTGATACCAAAATCATTTGCTCTGTAATTAACAAATAAATCTATATTTGAACAAACATGGAAGGAAGCACCACCATAAAAAAATCTATGCAGTACTAGAATCATCTACGTGTATGCATTAACCTTATACAGAAGAGAGCACATCTTCACTGATAGTTACAATAGCTATAGTGTTCTTACCATCCTCATTCTTCTGATTAATGTCTTCTTTTTACTCTCTTAACCAAATCCGACAATTTTTTTAATATGACCTATCTTTTCACAATGATAACAAACTGGCCTTTTGTCTTTTGATTTTGATAAACCTCTTGATTTGATGCGACTTCTATGCCTTTTATTCTTATTTCTCCCTTTGTCCTTTACAACAAAAGCATGTGTATGATCTGATCCTATGCGTACACCTGAAGACTTTCTTCTTGATTCTTCATTCTGCATATTGTCACAGAATTCATAGTCAACACATCATCTGGAGCAGAGTTACTAATAGTCACAACAAAGGTTTCCCAACCATTTGGCAAAGAACTCAAAGCAACAAAGCATGCAATTCACCTTCAAGGGTCATACCAATAGTCTCCAACTGATTTATGATATTTAGGAAATTGTTCAAATGCTCTATCATGCTATGTCGTCTCTGTATTTCATGTTGACCAAGTCTCTAATCAAAAAGGACTTTCTTAAAGTAGTCTTCTTCTCAAACATAGACTCCAATTTCGACCACAATTGATGTGCATCAATCTCCTCTGCCCTATGATGAAACATGTTGTTATCCACCCATAGTCTTATAGGTCCAATGGTATTTTTGTGCTGTTTATACCAATCATTTTCTGACATACCTTCTAGTTTAACCTTATTACTCTCAATAGGATCATGCAAATCTTTATAATAAAGGATATCCTCTATTCCAAGCTTTCATGTTACCCAATTATGATTGGTAAATCTAATCATAACACTACCAATCGAATTTTCTATTTTAATCCACACAATTCTACCTTACTCTGATACCACTATCGAGAAATATTCAATACACTAACACAAATATATTTTCTCTTTACCATGTGATTAAAATAGGAATTCAAGACAATCACTACAAGTAATAAAATATTAGAATAAATAAAGGCAACACAATAACACCAAGAATTATCTAACGTCGTAAAACTCCCCAATTTGAAGGGAAAATTGACAGCACAAACCAACAATTATACTATCACCAAATAATAAAAGACTATTTTTCTTCTCTAGATTTTTGCCCAAAATCAAGAGGTAATCCACAACATACCTTCAAGAAAAATTCTCGACAACCACATATTTTATCATTTATGTAATAATAAATGGAACCCAAAATAACGGTAAAAAAGAAGAAATACTCACCAAACACATGATAATAGAAAGCAGAAATTGAAGTAGAAAAGTGGCAGCTTCCTTCTCCAATTAATCAAGCAAGCAGCAGCTTCCTTCTTTCTCCAATTGCAGCGGCAGGTTCTCCCTTTTAAGTGCAGCGGCGGATTCCCTTCAATTAATTAAAAAACCCGTCCGTTCAAGCATCTATATATATATATATATATAAAATATATAATAAGTATGGACTGGACTCACTTATTAATATTAAATTAATATGGGCCAATGGCTTAATGGGCCAATGGCTTAAGCCCAACAGAATACGGCACATTCTAACTGCCAGTAGTATTTGCTGTCATAGAAGTGGACCTTGAATTTGACGATAATGGCAAGGTGGCAAGTGATCCCTTATGTATGAGTTCATGGGTACTTCCAATTAAACTTAAAAAACTGAACCAATTCTACATTTTAAACGAAGATTCAAATTAACAAGCAGTAGAACCATTCCAAATCAATCCCATTTAAGTTGGATTAGAAGAATAATTCCACTCAAACGCTTGACAAAAGGACTTGTCATCAATGTCACACTGTCAGTTTTAACCCGTCATTTAAATAAATATTAATGAAATATTACAAAACTAGTATAACAAATCGGGCAATTCTTCTGAAGTTGTGAAAAGGGTATGAAATTATCTGCCCAAAAGCTGGGAAAATCATAAACCAAAATCCTTCTTTGAGACATTCCATCAAACAGGTGATAGGCCAGACGAAAATGGTTAGATATAATCCATGGTCATGTTTGTGCAAGCAAAGGTAGCTCTAGCAAAGATAGGGCTTGTCGTATTTCAAGTCTAATACTTCAATAACATACCTGTGGTTGACTCTGATAAAAAACTTACCTTTGATTTTATCACGATCATTTAGATATTTTTTTGGAAGTAGTTTAAATTTAGAGTGAGTGTCAAATAAGTTATTGTATTTTATTTTTAAAACTAAGTTGATCACAATGTTTTGAAAATGGCTAAATAAATTATTTTATTTTAAGAGCACAAATAACAAGTGTACGAGTCATGTTTCCAATTGTGTATAATTATTATGATCAGGGATACACTTATCATTGTTAATAAAAAAATTAAAACACTCTTGATGTTAAAAAGACATTTATTGTAATAGCTGTGATTCAAAATCTGAAAATATAAAAGTTTTTTTTAACACTTTTTAAGTAAAATAGCAAAATTAATCCATAAATTAAAGTACAATCATTTAGTTGGGATTGCTTCTTCATCTCTTATGTTTTCTACTATAAATTTGTCTCTATTTAGTATCGCTGTATCTAACGTTTCTCATTTGGCTTTGGCCTATAACCTGTTTGATACATTGCCTCAAAGAGAGACTTTGACTTACGATTTTCGAAATTTCTGACAAATAACTTTATAGACTTTTTGCTGGATTAGGAAGCATTTTCATCAATTTTTTCTTAAGAGATGGGTTGCCAATTGACAGTGTGATATTGGTGAAAAGTCTTAATTAACTCAACTTTTATGGATTTGTTATAATTCTACTGATTATTTATTTAAATCTGGGTCCGATATCTAGAGTTGGCTCAATTTTTAAGTCTAATTCTAACTTTACGTCCCGCAAACTCCGACCTAAGATATCAATTGCAAGGTTGCCTTTGTGGCAAAATTCAGGGCCCACACTTGATGGCATCTTGATGCAAGATGCCATTTTGCATCAAGATGCCAACAAGATGCCATCTTGCATCAAGATGCTGGCATCTTGATGCCATCATCTTGATGCAAGATGGCATCTTGTTGGCATCTTGATGCAAAATGGCATCTTGATGCAAGATGGCATTGGCAGCTGTCGGCGTTGCTAAAGCGGAGATTGACTTGATAAATATTCTGGTCTTCTTGTCTTTGTTAAAAATTCCGGGAACTTGCTGGTGGGCTTCTTGGAAGCCCTATTTTTGATACTACACTTTCTTTCTTCTTCCGGGCGATTGAAGGTTGTTGCTTCCGGGAAATCTAACATGGCAGAAATTCTTATTTCAGGAGTTGTCCAAAAACTTGCTGATGTTGCAGGTGATCGAATAGCAGAAGAAGGCTCACGCTTGTCTGGGTTGGAAGAAAACATTAATTGGATTCGAGATGAGATGAGGTCTATTGAATCTTTGTTGGAAAAAGCTGATGAAGTAGAGTCAGTTAGCGGAGGATTGGCTGACTTAATCAGGAGCGCTTGCGATCTTGCTTATGATTTGGAGGATATCGTGGACGAGTACGTCCCTAAGCTATCATCACTTAGAACGAATGACTGGAAGGGGCATCTTTGTTGGCCTTTGAAAGCCAAAACTGTTCGTGACTTTGCGGTGGAGATTGAAGAAATAAGACGCAGGGTTGAGGATATCAATCGCAGGAGATGGACTACTCAAGTCCAAGATGCAAGTGGCTGTCCTGGAAAACAGGGATGGGATCCAAGAAGAACTTTTCCTCACACTGACGAAGTAAATGTTGTTGGTATGGACAAACACATTAAGGAATTGGTGGCCAAAGTGACGGATCAAGATTCAGAGCATCGTGTGATCTTAATTACAGGCATGCCCGGTGTAGGCAAGACAACACTGGCCAGAAAGGTATATAATTCTGTTCGACGAATGTTTGAGTGTTCAGCTTGGATTTATGTCTCTCAACGACCAAACCCAAATGAACTTTTACATGATATAGCAAAGCAAGTTGGCTTGACCGACGAGGAGAGCAAACAGGACTTGGAGGGTAATTTGTTTCGCCATTTAAACCTAAAAAGGTATGTGATAGTAATTGATGATATATGGCACACTGAACATTGGGATGCTTTAAAAATTGGCATTCCTGTTAATTCCATGAATGGCAGTAGATTAATCATCACTTCCCGATCCAAAGATATATGTGTGCGAATTGGTGGGCAAATTTTTTTACATGAATTGCAACCCTTAGACGAAGAAATGAGTAGAGAGCTCTTCCTCAAAGTGGTTATGGCTGCCCCACAAGACAATGATGAAGATGGTGATCCCTCACAATTGGAAAACATTGGTGAGAAAATACTAAAGAAATGTGCCGGTGTGCCGCTTGCGATAGTAGTTATAGCAGGCGTGTTGTTATCAAGAGAGAGAAGCATACAAGCATGGAAAGGGGTATTAGAGAGTATAGGTAAAGATGAAGACCAATGTTCAAAGATATTTGCTTTGAGCTACAAGGATTTACCTTCAATCTTGAAACCCTGTTTTTTATACTTCGGTCTATTTCCAGAAGATCACGAAATTTCCACGTTCAGACTAATCAATTTATGGGCAGCTGAAGGATTTATACATGGCAGTGGAGTAAGGGCAGTCGAGGATGTGGGGCAAGATTACCTAAATCACTTAGTTGATAGAAACCTAATTCAAGTTGTCAAGAGGAGGTTCAACGGGACAGTTAGACTTTGTCGTATTCATAATATCTTGCACGACCTTTGCATTTCGAAGGCTAGGGAGATGAACTTTTTTAACTCTCTCAATGTAGTAGCCACTAGGGCAGATTGCCCTGCACCACGCAGAGTCACTGCCTATAGAAATGATGGTGGCAACTTTGTTTTTCCAAATTATCAAGCTCCAGACCTTCGGGCTTTGTTATATTTTGATGATTTGTCAAGATATAGTGGGAAGCAGGTTAAGCTTCCTCTTAGAGGCTTCAAATCTCTTCGGGTGCTAGTAATAAAGTGCTTCACTCCGCTGAGGGATATTATGAATGAAATTGTGAAGTTAATACACCTGTATCACCTTGAATTGGGAGGGTGTATTGTGGAGCTTCCTCACGCCATAAGCAATTTGAAAAATTTGCTGAACTTGGATCTACATGAATGCCTTGAACTCATCCTCCCTAATGTCATCTGGAAAATGAAGCAACTAAGACATATTCTATTACCTCCTGAATGTTGGGCTCCTTCAGTCTGTGGGTTCAACTTGGATATCCATTGGTTCCATCCATCTGAAGTTTATTTACCAGACCTGCAGAGCCTCTATGGATTGCCTGTCAAACTTTTTGAGGTCAATTGGTTGCACAAACTTGTTAGTTTGAGAAGACTGAAAGTCTATTTTACAACTGAGCATATCATTGAGGTATTGTCAAGTGCAAACTCCCTGTCACAGAGGCTAGAAGAATTACATTTATTATCGCCATACGATACAAAAGATACTTATATGGCACAGGGATTATCTACTGAATTTAGATCAACATTGGATCTGTCTACATATGTAAACCTTAAGTTACTTGTGTGCCGGAGCCTCATGGTGGATTTTCCACGACATGATAAACTGCCAACATGCCTCACAGAGCTTATCCTTGAGTACACTATGCTGGAAATGGACCCAATGGTGACTTTGAAGAAAGTACCTAGACTTAAGATCCTTATACTTGGAAGGCATTCATACCTTGGGAAGAAGATGGTATGCTTTGGAGAAGCTGACAGCTTTCCTCAACTCAAAGTATTGAAAATTAATTCAGGATATCTGGAGGAGTTTGTAGTTGAGGAAGGAGCACTGCCCGAACTCAAGGACCTTACCCTCACTGGCAGCATACCGAGACTGAGAGTTCCAGATAGAATTAGAAATATAATCTTGATTGACCCAAACATATCAGGTCAGTAACATTTGCTGTGTTTCATTTGTATTCTTTTGATTATGGATATGTCTGTCCAATTCATTGGTTTACTGTTTTAATTTGTTTCATGTACTTGGAAATTATGCATTTTCCCCAAAAAAATATGGGGCTGGCTTTGTCACATGCACACATGTAAACTCCATCAGACGACTTCGTGTATACAAGTGAGATACGCGGTGATCCGTGACTTCATTTTGGAAGGTTTAAGTCCTTACCCAATTCTTTTACTCTTTCAATTATGCTTTCAAGAAAACAACTTAGAATAGATATTTATACCATGGATGATGGGCTTCACATGTGGTGATAATGCCATAATTTGATTGAATTTGTGATGTCTCACAGGTGACAGCATCATCTAAAGGATGAATATATGGGCTCTTGATCTTTATCCTGCTTGCTCAAATCTATTCTTGCGACATGATGTCTTCCGTTTGATTGCTTCTCATGAGAAGGAATGGTATTTGCTTTGTGATTTGGTATCTTGGTTGCTGTATTACCCTTAGATGCTGTCTGAATTTAGGCTTTGATGAATGTTCAATAAATTTACATATACTGATATCTTCGAACTGGTCAGTAGTCAATCAGATGATTAGTCCTGTATTCATAATTTAAAAAAAAAATACAAAATATTAATTGTAACGCTTTCCTCCATATTTAGAAAAAGTCCTGAATTTTTCATGAATTTACCAAGGGCTTATCTAAATTAAGATTGATTATTATTTATTAATAAGGTTGACGCTTATTCTCGTAAATACAAAAAATAATTTATTTTTAACTAAACCCTAAACCCTTAACTTTGTATACCAAAACCTTATTCTGGCGTCTTAGGCCAACTGAACAGATGACAATTGGACTCACAAAGTAAATTAAATTTGGATTCCATATTTGGTCCATTTGAGTTGACATTTGTCAGCAATGGGCTGTAAAATGGCTTGATGGCTGCTTGTTTGCATCCCTCCGCTCATATGACAGCCCAATACTACTTTCATCAAAATAGAAATGGCAACAAATATGTATTTGAGTATTCTATCATATATTTCTTTTCTTATACTCACACATCACACTCATGTTCTTCTATTAATACATTTGATTTTTTTAAGTAACATTACTCTAAGCACAAAGTTTCTTAATTCTAACAGTAACTTAATAATAAATGTGGGTTCACAAATTATGCCATTTGATACTTGGGTAAACTCAAACTAGGTCATCCAATTGTTCGGTATCAAAATCTATTGCATGATGATTAAAGTCTTGCCCAGTGGAATTAAAATGGCTAATAGTTGAATTTTTTGTCACTTGCCTTTTAACTTTAAAAATGACTAACACTGAAAGCCCAAAACCAATGGACCCAAATACATTGCTTAGACGTTGGTTGGTCGTTTGAATCATCCGATGAGATTGCAAGTGGAGTCACCCAAACAACTTATGTGGTGTGTATTCATCATCTAATTTTATTTTTTTTCTTTTAATTTTTTGGTTAAATAATAATAGTAAAAGTAAATTTCATACACTATCCTTAAGATTTGATTAAATTATATCGATTATTTATTTATTTTTTAAAAATGTCATCTTGTCTTCCCTTAACATTAAAAAAATATCCAAAGAAACCATTTTACCTTGTTCTTATACTAACCCAAGCATTCTTTCTCTTCCCCGTTTCCATCTTTTTTGTAGAACTTTTAAACAAATTGCAAATGGTATGTAGAATACTTAGATCGCAGTGGAATAATCAAATATAATTTGTCTAATAACCTCTATAGAAAAAAATTATAAAAGCTTTTTTATACGTCCACCCTTTATCCGCCCAAGGCTTGAATAGTGATACTGAAGACAGTATATGAGTAATCAAAAACTGATTTTGATTGTCGTGTATTTTTCATTAGGTTCTATACCTATTTATAGGTATCACACAGATATAGATATGTATATCTCTTTAGGAATTTGAATCTAATTCAAATTCTAATTACTTATCCCATTATATTGTTAAAATTCAAATACTAATGAATTTGAAACAAATTCAAATTCATAACATTTATCTTATCATTAGGGAACTTATCCTAATGTAACCACAATTATAACAATCTCTCACTCGGGTACATGGGATAATGCTCAACTTATCTCCTCATACATGACGTCAAGGGGTGTGACCTTGATGATAATTATAAGAGTACTATATCAAACAATCACCAATGCCAATATAGTACTGCTGCAAAAGAAATAAATGAGGGCAATGTCATCTATGCATTAGATAATAAATAACACATCTATCAAATGCTTCCAATCTCTAAAGAGTAACTCTGAACAACATTTGATCATCAATCGAAGTTCTTGCACTTATAACCATCACACAGATGATCGTCCAGACTATGAGATGCAAAACTTATATGATGTATAAATTATCTTTCCTAAAATTTGAATCAATCTATCTCTCGGTTCAACCATTTGCCCAATCATGGCCCACCTAGCTGCTTTCTTGCTGGCCAATTGGGTGACATGCTAAAGTAGTGTAATTGAACCTCAACTTCATGAAACAATTTTAGGTCAGAAGGCATATTTGAATAGGGTCCCACACAATGACAGAGAGAGAACAATCTTGTCACTTCCCTATAGCTGTCGTACAAGCGCATGCTGTATGATGTGCATGCTACGGTGGAGCTCCCATTAATCAAGGATGTCATACTCAAAACATCGTACAGATGTCGGCCTAGTCACCACATAGGCACTAGCCTAAGCCACTCAACTCATGAGTACTCACATCCTACTATTCTCAGGCTTAATATGGAATTCAAAATATATCCATATTCGATTTCTTCAAATAAATTTCATCTTAGCCATATTAAGGCAACAATAATGACCTTGAATATCCCTTATGTATCAAAGCACTTACATTGACCACATAAGTCCAAGAGTAAGCTGTCTCATCCTACACACCATACAAGTGTCAGGGCGATTGTCCGCATGAGATGACTGATCCAAGCTTGGTGACATTCACGAACATGTACAATTATTTCAATGTTTTCCATATTAACAACACAATGTCATATAATGAAAACAGAAAGAAGATAACAAATATCCATTAAATAAGATAACAAATATCCATTAGCATAAATCAAGATGAATGTTGTAAACAGTGATTAAATACAGAACTCAAATTCTACGTAATCCCATACGTTTCACATGAGATTCAAATACATTCCTACTTAGTGGCTTTCTCAATGGGTCAGCCAACATTTCAGTGCTAGGAATATAACTCAAGATCACTTTCTTGTCCCTGATTAATCCTCTAATGTAGTGATATATTTTTCTTATGTGCTTTCCTTTATCATGGAATTTGGAGTCATGTGTGAATTGCATCGCAACTGTGTTGTCCATACAAATCTTAACAGCTTCATCAGCCTCAACTGTTACCCTAAGCTCTCGAAGGAAAGCACTAAGCCAGGATGCATGTCTTCCATCTTCTGAGCTAGCCACATACTTTGCTTCCATGGTCAACTGAGCAACGCAATCTTGCTTCTTGCTTCGCCAAGAAATAGAGCCTGCACCAAGAGTGAAAACATATGTTGATGTGGAGACACTATCATCTATATCTCCGCTAAAATCAGCATCAGTGTAACCACGTACTTTTATGTCTCCACCTTGGAAAACTAGGACATAATCATAAGTACCGCGTAGATACCTCATGACTCTCTTGACAACTTTTCAATATTTCTCACTTGGATTACTTTGGTATTTGTTTACTAGCCCAATGACAAAGCAAATATCAGGACAAATACACTTCATTAGGTACATGAGACTCCCAACAGCATTGGCATATGATTTTTTTTCCATTAGTTTCCTTTCTTCATCTGTTTTAGTGCACTGACTAGTACTTAAGGTGCAATCTTTATCAACTAGAGTATCAACAGGCTTTGAGTTATCCATATTAAACCATTCAAGGATCTTATGAAGGTAAGTCTCTTGAGACAAACTCAAAAACCTCCTTGAGCAATCCCATGAGATCTTAACTCTGAGGATATAACTCTCTTCCCCTAAATTGTTCATCTCAAAGATAGAGGATAGCCATTCCTTAATGGTGTTGATCATCTCAAAGTTGTTTCCAACCAATAAGATGTCATCTACATATAAGGATAAAATAAAAAACCCATCTCTTGTCCGTTGGACATACATACAATGGTCTTCCTCCATCATGGTCAAACCTATGGAGGTGACGGCTTCATGAAACCATAGATACCATTGTCTAAACGAGTGCTTGAGACCATATATGGATCGTTTGAGACGATACACTTTGCCCTCCTACCCTTCAGTAACAAAACTGATGGGTTGATCCATGTATATCTCCTTGTCTAGTTCTCTATTGAGAAATGCTATCTTGATATCCATTTGGTGTAGTTCAAGATTTAAATGAGTGACGATGGCTAGAATCACGCGAATAGAGTCAAATCTCACCATATGAGAAAATGTCTATAACAAATCTACACCTTCTATTTGGGTGTAGCCCTTCGCCACCAATCGGGCCTTATACTTGTTGATCGATCCATCAGCTCAGTGTTTGATTTTCAAGACCCATTTGTTACCAATCGCCTTTCTATTTGATGGAAGATCAACAAGTTCTCACACCTTGTTCTTATCCATCGAGTCCGTTTCCTCTTTCATAGCTATCAACCATTGATCTTGGTTTGGGGAGGTTAAGACTTCTTCATAAGAAGTCGACTCAGTGTCATCCGACATGGCACACATAAGTACCCTTCCCTCAATATCATCGAAATAACGACGAGGGATATGCCGACGTTTGTTGCGTCGAATTGCTTGAGTCTCCAAGATACTGTTTATGGGTTCACTCCCACTAACTACAAGAATCCTCCCATTGACCAAAGGCACTTCCTCTTGTAACTCATACAATTGGGAGTCCTTATCAACCTCACTAATTCTTGGGAACTCATCCTTAAGAAACTTTACATCTCGAGATTCTATCTCAGTCAAACCCTCACTAGGATGTTCACCATACATGATGTATCATTTTGAACTCGCAGGATACCGAATGAACACCTTTTTACTGGCTCTTGGTCCAAGTTTTCCATACTTGTGGGACATGGTATGAACATACCTAACTGATCCCCAAGGTTGCAAGTGATCCAAGTTTGGACTTTTACTAATCCATAACTTGTAAGGGGTAGAAGGCACGAACTTGCTTGGAACACGATTAAGAATGTAGGCTATAATCATCAACGCATCTCCCCAGAAACTAATAAGGAGATTTGCCTGCACCAACATCGATCTAACCATTTCCAACAAAATCCTATTCCAGCGTTCTGCAACACCATTTTATTGCGGAGTGCCAGGAATTGTTAGTGTAACAACCCGTTAGTAGGTCTAGAAGTTTATTAATATTTTAATTATGGAAAATATTTTTGTGTGTATGAAATGATATGTATTAATGAGATGGGCCAATTAAAATAAATGGGTTTGGGCCAAGTGTTTAAGGCCAATAAAAGTAATGGGTTTAGAGGAAACCCATGGGCCTAAAATGAATTGGGCTTTTGATTGGGTTGGGCCATTAATAAAGTGGGCATTGGCATTATATATGTGCATTATATTGTGTGTGTGTAAAATTTGTGAATATAGAAGAAGGGATAAGAAAATGAGAAAAATATGGAAAATGTTAAAAGTGGGCTTAAGGATTTGTTGAGGCCCTTTGAAATGGGCCAATGAAATGGGCTTGGGCCCATGTGTTTTTATGAAGTGGAATGAAATAAATAGAAAAGGAAATGAATAAAGCCAAAAGTAAAAAATGGGCTTGCTTTTTGAATTAAGAAGAGGGTAAAATGGTAATTGGCATAATGGGTTTGATAAAGAAAAGAGAAAAGAAATGGAAATGTTGCAAAATGCCCAAATGGACCCTTGATATTTTGTGTGGTGTGTGTGTTGGGGAGGGGCAAAATGGGAAATGTGGTGGGGGTAGATGGAGTTGGCGTGAAGGCCACTCTTCTCCCATTTCTCTTCCATTTTTCTTCTTCTTCTTCTTTTTCTTTTCTCTTTCTTGGGTTTTCTCGGCAGTTTCCTCATCATCTTCATCTTCTTTGCTTCTCTTTTCTTTTCTATTAAGTGTGGTGGAATCAAGCTTAAGGTGGGGAGATTTTAAAGCTCTTAGAGTGCTTTTCTTCCCTTGTTTTTTAATAAAAAAGGCAAGCATCCCTTTTCTCTCCTTCTATATTTTAATGCATAGCTATGTCTTCATGTGTAGCTCGATTGTATTTTTGCATCTCAATGGTGTTTAAAGAGTTTGAGTTAAATGAATTATTTTTCATGTTTTCCTAAAGTTGTGGGTCTCTTCTCGAATCATTTTGGGTCCCATTGATGGTTTCGTTGGGGCTTAATCACCCCATATTTTTCTTTCAGGAATGACATTGTGGGTTTAGAAGCTAATTTGAGAGTTATTGGAGGTTTGGTGGCTCTTATTGTTAGTGAGCAAATATGGGAATGAAAAGAATTTTTAGCAAATGTTAGGTGATGTTTGTATCTGTATCCATTTTGAACGGATCTCTTCTCAGATTTCCTATGCTAACAGGTAATCCGGGAGCGGGCCCTGATATTTAGGTGTTGAACTATACCTTTTTCCTCACACAGACTTCTAAACTGATTAGAAAGATATTCATGGCCTCTATCGGTTTGAAGAGTTTTTAAGCTCTTATCCATCTGATTTTCAACCTCATGCACAAAGCATCTGAAGCAATCTAAAACTTCTGACTTGTGAGAAATTAGATACACGTAACCAAAATGTGAATAATTGTCTATGAAGGTAATAAAGTATGATGCACCATGACGTGCCCTCACATTCATAACTAACTCCAAAGGACAAGATGCACGTGAAGCCTTACCAAAAGGTTTCCTCTTAGCCTTACCAGCTAAGCAAGACTCACACATAGTGAGTCTCACTTTACTGAGAGATCCCAATAGACTTTCTCTCGTCAGCCTTGCTATCATTTCTTAGCCCACATGGCTAAGTCTTTGTGCTATAAATCACAATCAACATTTACAATGAAGAAGTAGAAGAAACTAAAGCAATAGAATGGTTATCATAAACATGATCCAAATTAAGTTTAGAAAAACCATCCACTGAGAAACCACTACCAAAGAATGTATCATCCAAATAGATGTTCACGCCAATATCATAGAAAAGAAAAGAATAACCTTGTCATAATAAACATGCTATCGATAATAGATTACACCGAACTCTAGGAGCATACATAACGTCCTTTAGGAGTAGAGTCTTTCCATTCTTCATCTTGAGTTGGAATGAACTAACTCTAAGAACTTCTTCTTGTGTGCCATTCCTAAGCGTGACGTATTGAGTTCTCGCTAGCACCCGGTGGTAATCCACAAACCCTTCTTTCTCAACACGTATGTGTCGTGTTGCTTCTGTATCCACAATCCACTCAGGATGTGAGTATGCAACTAATGCATGCGAGAAAACATGAATTAAAGGGGAATAAGAAGATAAATGTACCTTCTTCGACTCTTGACAATCTCGAGCAAAGTGACCATTTTTCTTACAATTTTAACATATTTCAATTTGGACAAGTCTTTCTTTCCACGTGCCCCATTTTTTGGCCTTCTTGCTCTTGCCAATCTTAGGTGTAGGACCTGATGCCCTCTATCCTTGTCTCTTGCGTTTGGACTCGAAGCCCTCACGCCTGTCGACTTTGGCTACAAAATCCGTCGTACGATTCGCTTCGATGCACTCCACCTCAAGCTCCAAGTGACGTGAAATATCATCAAAAGTTTTGATATTTTCGTTGTATGTCATAAGGAGCTTCATTTAAGACCACTCAGGGTCAGGCAAGGATCTAATCACCCCTAGGAGTTGCTGCTCATCAGTAAGCGCTACTCTCGCACTCTGAAGATCTCTGATAAGTGAACACATCACTCTCAAATGCTCAACCATGCTGTGCCTCGGGTCTTTGACATACTATTGAAATTTTAGTTATAAAGCATGAAACTTTGTTGCAGATGTCTAACCAAAAGTGATCTTCAACTTTTGCCACATTTTCATAGTAGTCTAGTAAGACTCAAACTAGCCCATGAGATCAGCCTGCATGCTAACAAGCATCACAAAATGAGCATAATGGTCCCTCTCTAGCCATTTGTCATAGGCTAGCTGTGTCTCCAAGGAAACATTTTCCCCTTGCGGTACGGGATGTGAAGTCTGATTAGTGGTTAATTTTGTAAAAAAATTGTTATAATTATACCCTTCTTTTGATCTTAAAAATGGCTTAAATTAGATATTAATATATATTTTATGGTTATATACAAGTTTAAATTGAAAAATGAATGAAATGAAGTTCTAAAGTAAAATTTTTAAAAAATAAAATAAAATAATAATAATAATAATAATAATAATAATAATAATACATATATAAATATATATAATATATATACATCAATACATGCGTGCATGTCATATATATATAATATAATCTAATATATATATATATGTGCCATGTGTAATACATATATATAATATATAATTTATTAATAACACTCAATTACTTGTTTGTAGGCATGAAGAAGGTGGGTTTGGAGACTCAAATTTGATTGAAGAATGAATAATTAAAGCTCATGAAGAATTAAAGCCTATGAAGAATTAAGCCTATGAAGAATTAAGACTCAACTTGAGTAACCCATGGAAGACATCATTTGAAGAAGGCTTAAGGATTATTTTTAATCCTAATGAAGATCAAAAACCCAATTGTAAAAATTTATTTTTTTATTTTTAAATATCTATTTTATGAGTGCTTTATTAGGTGTGTTTTTTTTTAGCTAAAATCAATTTAATTATTTGGTGTGTCTTATAGCTAAAATCTATTTAACATTATGAGTGCTTTATTAGGTGAGTATTTTAGCTAAAATTCATTTAATTTTATGTGTGTATTATAGCTAAAATCCATTTAACATTAAGTGTGTGAGTGCCCATTAGATATAATTATGTTTAGTTGAATAATTGAAATTGTGTGGTTTGTATTGCATCTTGTGGGTTATAAATAGCTCATTTGATTGTATTTGTAAGTGTGATTATTATTCTTGAATAAAAACTTAATTGTTTTCTTAGAATTCTCTCTTTGAGAATTGCTTTTGTTCTCTCTTATTTTCTCTATTATTTTCTCTTGTGATCTTACTTTCTTTCTTTATTATTTTGAATTCTTATGTCACTTATTATTACTTTATTATCTATCGTCTAAATGGCCAGTTAATTTATACTTTTAAATTTCTGTAATTTTAATTCCTATTATTTCAATTACGCCATTTAAATTCCTGTCAATTAACTTTTAAATGGAGATGAGTAACTAAATCTAATCTTGGGTTAAGGCAATGACAGTGTCCAACGCCAATGATTTTCAAAGAAAACTACGCTTTAAATAAGTGATATTAATTTAAATTTCAGTATGGGTGTGTAGTAATTATTAAGAAATCACTAGATTTGGATTGAAGCGTAAGCCTAACTTAGAGTTTTCATACCATGTATGAGAGTTACTAGAACTGGAAACGCTATCATACCCAAATCTGGATGATTAATTTAGTTATTTTGTGTATTAATTGCAATTGGATTTATGGTGGTTGCTTAAATTAGAATCCCGCATATCATGTTTGGGGATTGCTTAAGCTAGAACTATCATCATCTCTAATTGCATTTAATAACAAACCCTCATATCTGAAATTAAATTAATGTTGCTAATCTTTTCTACTAAAATTTGGGAATTAACGGGTTGGTGCTGAAATTGTCTTAATTCAAGTGCTATCCAATTTCATGTCCAGTATTTATTTCAACCTCTGTCTTGCTTTATTTCCTAATATCTGTTGTCTAAAAAATCATAAAAAAATCTTATTGCCAATTCAAATGCGTGTGCGTGTGTGTGACATTCTTTTTTTTTTTTTGCCATAAATAAATCTCTCAATAAACGACCTGGATTCATTCAGAAAATATAAATTTAAATTTGGACTACAACTGTACTCGTACACTGACGAGTATAAACCTCTCGCCAAAATAAAGAAAAAATATAAAAGTTTTAATGTGTTTTTATTGTGTTTTAATTGCAGGATGAGAGTGCAGCCAAATTTTGGCGCCGTTACCGGGGAGATTGAGGCAAAAAGAAAAAAATTATAAATGAAAAAAAAATAAAAAAAATATATTTAGATAACTATTAGTTACTAAACAGTGCAAGAGACTACGGTCAGGTATGATTATTGAAACATTAATTGATTCATTAGCATCATTATCTGTCATTGAATTGTCATTTTCATATTCTTCATGTCTTAGTATTTTAACATTTATGTGTCTTCTAATGCATTTGGCCATCCCGATCCTAGTGAGGGGAGGTTTTCTTTTAACTAGAGTTAGGGGGAGAATTCTTATCTGTCGAGTTACGACCCAGATTTTTACACTAATTACCCCAGTTCCTATGATCATTGGAATTATCCTTGGAACGATGACTCTTTGCTCCAATCTCATGAACCTTTCTCTCTAGTATTTCACCAATTCTAGTTAGAACAAGGGGTTAGATCTGATACTTATCAACCTCAGGATGAAAATTTTTTAGATGACACCCTTCAGGAGTTTATGCAAGGTCAAATGTGTTATAATGCACAAGTGGCCGAATTTCAAGAACAAACCACTAGGGCCATAGGTGACATTTTAGAACAATTGATTGAGCTTGCATAGACCTCGAGCGTGAGTGAGCCTGGTGAGTTTCCAAACTAACCCAATCAAAATTCTAAAGAGGGGAAATCGTCATTTAATGCACCCATAGGTCAAGAGTTGGTCCAATTTACATCTATCCCTAAGAATGATGAGCCAATTGAGAGACTTGATGAACCTATGATGGTACAAGCAATCATAGAAGAAAAATTGAATCAAAATGATGTGAGAAAAGAATAAACCTGAGATGAAGAAGAGGCTAAAATTCGAGAGCCAAAATGTGAAGATGTCATTAGTTTATCCACATTTAAGCCTAAATTTCTATCTTTTAGGCTAGTCGATATTATTAGGGATCAAATTAAACCAAACATATGTGAGGTGTTTGTGCAAATATGTATATGCATTCATGAGAAAAATCAATTTACATAATTTTGAAAATAACTTTAAAAGTGGTGTAGTGAATGGGAGATATTATACGATTAGGTGGGCAACCACTCATTTGATCCTTAATTGGAAGAAAAGAAAAAAAAAAACTCTAAAAAAAATAAAATATAAATATATAATAAAATAATTTTTTTAGATATATATATAAAGAAGTATATATATACATATAAGTTGTTCATTTTCTGCATTACTTAAATATTGTTTCTCTGTGTGCAGTCTAAATAAAATTTTTGCATACGAGTTCATCCATTGAAGACTGTCAGGTATGCCTATCTTCTATCTTTTTATTGTCGATTGAGGATAATGTGCAATTCAAGTTGAGGGGTAAGGTGTACTTAAGAATTGATTTATTGGTGTTTGAAATTGATTCGTTATGCAAATAATTTTGGTTGACTTGATAATATTGTTTTGTATGGTATATATGATTTTATAAAGCCCCTAAAAGATTTAAAAAAATAATAATAAAATTTAAAATAAAAAAAATAAAAAAAAGATAGAGAGAAAAGGGAGACAAAATTGACGCTGGTGGTAGCCATTTTTCTCGGGCAGTGCAATCACACTACCCTATAAAGAAAGATGCACACTGTCAAATGTTGAAAAATGAGGCGCCAAGCGTTGAAAAAAGAGGCACACTGCCAAATGTTGAAAAATGAGACGCTAAACGACGCCAAGCCTGACGATGCAATTATGCCATGCCTTGAGTCGAGTGTAGAATAGTGATGCCCATTGCTCTATAAAAGACTCCATATCTGTATGAGGCAAGCCACCCTTCTTAAGCTCAGTCTTTTCTCCTTTGTGTTATTCTTCGATTAGGTACTCTCATCCCTTTTGTAAAGTTTATAGTTCTTTACTTTCTTCTTATTATAGTTGTTTTAAAAAAAAATGGATCTTTATCTCTCAAAAATTCGCAAGTATTATCCATCTCTCCTGCAGAATGATTTGAAAGAAATTATGCTGCTAGGTGTTAAAGACTTAGGCTGTTGATGCGTAATAACATCCCAGAAGATATTTGTTGGTTGATCGAAGCAAAAGTTCAATTAGATGGCAAAACGTAACCTAGTTTTAAGCATTTTCTAAGCTTAGGGAAGAGTAGTTTTGCGAAGAAACGAAGAGCGAAAAGAGTGAATGGTTGTCACAAGTGTGCTCGTTGGACCTGTAACACACGATGCAAATCTGTGGGGTTCATGTTCGTAAATTGAGAAGATAAAATTAGTTTCATAAAGGATGGACTGAGTAAGGAGTCTTTGGATGATATCCGATTGACTCTTGAGATGCATCCATGTGGAATAGTGCAAAGAGAACTTTTTACTTTATGGACACAGTTCATAAGTGACCACCAACGCGATAGTCTTGGGAATCTGACTAAAAACGACCTTGTTTGCCAATCTATAAGAAAATTGGATGGGAAGCCCTATCCCCACTTCATAGAAAGTGTTTAAGCCGTTTCTGGACGTAAAACTAGAGGAAGATGTGAGCTACAATCACAACTACTTATACATACGCATGATTTTTGTTTGTATTTATTCATTTTTGAATTTTTGTATAGCTACTTTTGATTGCTAAACCTCTTTCCAGGGTATACAAAAGGAACAAACATGGAAGGCCAATTAGTTCGTCAAATCAATACCATATGTGTACTTTGTGGCTTTCAACTTAGGAGCGATATTTGTTACACACTTGCAGCAAGCGAACTAGGTTAAAAATTAGGAGAGAAAAAAATTAATTTGGTATATGGAGGGGGAAGTCGTGGATTGAATGGTTATGTTTCACAAGCTGCACATCTTGGAAAGTCATATGTGGTAGGTGTAATGCCAATCCTTTTAGCTGAACCACATATTTTCGGGATTACATGCGGTCAACTTATAAAAATGACTTCTATGTCTGAGCACATGGCTTGTAAGATTTATCAGTCAGACGCCTTCATTGCTTTACTAGGAGGTTTTGGAATACTTTAAGAAATCTTTTGTATAATCTCTTGGGCCAAGAATAATCTTCGTACCAAACCCATTGGACTTTTAAATATTAACTATTTTTTCGATGGGTTGCTCTCTTTTCTTGATCAGGCTGTGGAGCAAAAGTTCATTTCTCTTTCATCAAGAAAGATTCTTACTTCTGCATCTACCATTGATGAGCTGTTAGAGAAATTACACGCTTATGTTCCACAGCACGATCCTCATGAGTCTCGAATAGACTAGTCTAAGGCAATTAGTAACAAGCGCCAAAGGGGTCCGATTAATTTAAATTTATCATTGTGAGGAGTGCTCTTTTTTAAGATGGCTAAGTAAAGAGTACTTTTTGTACTCTTGAGACGCATCTAGTTATTGTACAACTTACAGGATTTTTTTTGATTGTGTTCCTAAAAAAAATTAATTAATTTAAAAAAAAACTGTGGAATGTTGTTAGGCAAGTCTATGTTAAAATGGCTAAGTAAAGAGTACTTTTTGTACTCTTGAGACCCATTTTGTTTATCTTATGACTTGCATGAAATTTTTATTTTAGTGTGAAAATATAAATATAAATATATATATATGGTATGCTCATTTATTTGTTTGAGTTTTAACAGTTCACGGTAAATCTATGGACTTGTGGAGTTACAGGTATTCCTAACAACCCCAGTTTATTATTGTAATTTAGATTGGGGGTGTAAGGTCTAGTTATGAATTATCTGGTTTCATGTTTAACTGTAAATTTGCTATTATTTGCTTGTAGTCTTGTGTGAATTGATTATCTTTATCTGCTCTTATTAAAAAAAAAATTGTGTGTTTTAAATAACGCTATTCCTAAAGTTTTGGAGTTATGCATTGATAGTTGGTTAAGTTTGCAATACGAATATGAATGCATTGATTTCTTATTTGAAAACCTATATGTATTAGAATAAGTAATTTGCATTCATTGGGTATTCAAAATTTAAAAATTGGTTATCGATTATAAAGTCAAAGGTAACAGTAATTAGCTGATTAGTACACCGTATGATCCCTCAACAGAAGTGGAGACTATTACCCAAATGAGTGTTTGAGCCTAATAACCGTTAATTCTGAGTGAAATAACACTTATTCTAAATATGCTTTATTGTTTATCTTATCTTTTCAATGGCTTTAAAACATCAATTCGCTTTGAATGTATAGTATGATAGCGGATGAATTTGACTAGTTTCAAATTTCAAATTAGATGACTGAGTAACATCGTTTTGTAGAAGCATGATAGGGGGATCAATTTCTTTCATTTTGGGCCTTTTAACTTTTTTTTTCTTTCTTTACATTAACTTCCCTTGCTAGACCATGTGAGCCATTTGTAGTACAATTTCTTTCGTTACCCTCGTTTAACCTATAACCATATGAATTTTGTCCAACCTGGTGTGATTTTGGGAATTAGTCTGTTTAGCTATTTTCATATTTAAAAAAAAAGAAAAAGAAAAAAGAAGAAAAAAAAGTGAAAAAAAAAGAAAATTTCTCTTCGTTATTCAACACAATTGTTTCAAAATAAATGTTGAAAAAAAAAATTCCGACATACCCTTTGCACACTCTACATTTTTTTTGACAACCCGTATTAACCTTATAGCCCAATTCCAACCCGGTCTGGTCCCTCTTGATGCTATAAATTATGTGATCTCAGAATTCGAGTTTGGAGTAGGGAATTATGTTTAAATTCAAAAGCTATTCATTTAGGGTATAATTCCAGTCATGAAACTATTTCAATTTCCCTATTCTTTCCTGAAAATACATTCCTTGTATTTGGGGTGACACCGAGTTTTGAACTTGTTCTGCATTTACTCTTATAACGGTGTATTCATTTATGTGTACACTTGAGGAATCCTTTTTATTAGAGGAAAATTCCATAGTAAGGTTTGAAGTCAAAATTTTAAGGTAGTAAATCTGTGTGTTGGTTATCCTAATTGCCATTCCTGAGATTGTATGACCTTTAATAAAAAATCTGATTTAGAATGCTAAATTATTTATTCGATTTTATGCATTTTAGTTTCAAATTTGAAATTTTTACATTCATACAGTTATTGCGAATAAAGCTTGGCAGGTGTATAGTCTGATTGCTAAGGGACTAGCAATGTTTAAGTTGGGGGGTATGATTAGTGGTTAATTTTGTAAAAATTTTGTTATAATTACACCATTCTTTTGATCTTAAAAATGGCTTAAATTAGATATTAATATATATTTTATGGTTATATGCAAGTTTAAATTGAAAAATGAATGAAATGAAGTTCTAAATAAAATTTAAAAATAATAATAATAATAATAATAATAATAATAATAATAATAATAATAATAATACATATATAAATATATATAATATATATACATCAATACATGCGTGTATGTTATATATATATAATATAATCTAATATATATGTGTTATGTGTAATACATATATATATAATATATAATTTATTAATAACACTCAATTGCTTATTTGTAGGCATGAAGAAGGTGAGTTTGGAAACTCAAATTGAATTGAAGAATGAATAATTAAACCTCATGAAGAATTAAAACGTATGAAGAATTAAGCCCATGAAGAATTAAGATCCAACTTAAGTAACCCATGGAAGACATCATTTGGAGAAGGCCCAAGCATTATTTTTAATCCTAATGAAGATCAAAAACCCAATTGTAGAAATTTATTTTTTTTATTTTTAAATATCTATTTTATGAGTGCTTTATTAGGTGTGTTTTTTAGCTAAAATCAATTTAACTATTAGGTGTGTCTTATAGCTAAAATCTATTTAACTTTATGAGTGTTTTATTAGGTGTGTATTTTAGCTAAAATTTATTTAATTTTAAGTGTGTATTATAGCTAAAATCCATTTAACATTAAGTGTGTGAGTGCCCATTAGATATAATTATACTTAGTTGAATAATTGAAATTGTGTAGTTTGTATTGCATCTTGTGGGCTATAAATAGCTCATTTGATTGCATTTGTAAGTGTGATTATTATTCTTGAATAAAAACTTAATTGTTTTCTTAGAATTCTCTCTTTGAGAATTGATTTTGTTCTCTCTTATTTTCTCTATTGTTTTCTCTTGTGATCTTACTTTCTTTCTTTATTATTTTGAATTCTTATGTCACTTATTGTTACTTTATTATCTACCGCCTAAATGACCAATTAATTTATACCTTTAAATTTTTGTAATTTTAATTCCTGTCATTTAAATTATGTTATTTAAATTACGCCATTTAAATTCCTATCAATTAACTTTTAAATGGAGATGAGTGGCTAAATCTAATCTTGGATTAAGGCAAGAATAATGTCCAACGCCAATAATTTCCAAAGAAAATTGCGCTTTAAATGAGTGACATTAATTTAAATTTCAGTATGGGTGTGTAGTAATTATTAAGAAATCACTAGATTTGGATTGGAGCGTAAGCCTAATTTAGAGCTTTCATGCCATGTATGAGAGTTACTAGAACTGAAAACGCAATCATACCCAAACTCAAATGTTAATTTAGTTGTTTTGTGTATTAATTGCAATTGAATTTATGGTGGTTACTTAAATTAGAATCCCGCATATCATGTATGAGGATTGCTTAAACTAGATAGGCACATATATTAATAAGATTATGTGTAGATTAGGTGATTAAGCGTGTTAAAGAAGAAGGAAAGGTTCAAGGTTCGAGTTGAGGGACGGGGTAAGTTAGAGTTAAGAGAAGACCTTGTAAGGGATGTGAAGAATCAATTTATAGTGATTTTTGAGATATTTTTAAGTTTCACAATAAACTTAAATTTATAGTTATTTTTGAGACATTTGTAAAAAACTTAATACATTTTTGGGGCACAATTACACGCGACATTATTATTAGTGTCATAATAGTTAAAATATTCTAATAATTAAGGTATTTTTAAATATCTCTTAATCTAAAATTTATTGTAGTATTTGTTGAGACTCAGATTTATTTACTGTTAGAATTAAGTACCTTTGTGCTTAGAGTAATGTTTCTTAAAAAATCAAATGTATTAATAGATGAATATGAGTGTGAATGTGAGTACAAAAATAGAGACGTGGTAGAATACTCAATACAAAATTGTTGCTATTTCTATTTTGATGAAAACAGTATTGAGCTGCCATATGAATGGAGGGACGCATAGAAGCAGCCATCAAACCATTTTACTGCCCATTGCTGACAAATGTCAAACTCAAATGGACGAATTATGGAATTCAGATTTTATTTACTTTAGTGAGTCCAGTTGTCATTTGTTGAGATGACCGAGTTGCCCTAAGGCGCTTGATTAAGGTTCTAGTCCGCAAGGGCGTGGATTCGAATCCACATTATCTGTTATCTTTTTCATAGATTTAGACAAAAATAAATTATTTTTTTGTATGTACGAGAATAAGTGTCCGCCTAGTTAATAAGTAATAATCAATCTTAATTTAGATGAGCCCTTTGGATCTAATATTCATTATAGATTAGGGAAGATGAAACAAAAAAAAAATAAAAATAAGAAACAATTAAATGTTGGCTTAAAGTTATAAAATATCAATGCTATAAGTATGAGGTTAGACTTTTATTTGGTTAATTACAAAAAATAATAATAATAATAATAATAACTTTTAGTTTATCTTTAATTTTAAACTTAATTTTTAATTTTATCAATTATGCATTAAACTTTTCACCTTTACTTTTTGTTGTAATTGTGATATGAAATTCAAATTTGTTTGTGATTGAAACTCCTGATTTTGATCGTGATTATGATTTTGAATTTGATTGTGATTAAGATATTGTTAAATTCAATTCTAAGTGAGATTTATCTTTTTTGGAGGAATATCCTTATTAATCATCTTCTAATCAAGATAGAATTTTTTGTATACATCCATAGATGATTTTAGGTCTACAAATAGGTGCTCGGGTCACATTAAATTTAACACAGTGTGTGCCAATATCACTTTTGTACTACTAATATTTGGTTAGTGATATTTTATTTTTTTTACCCATGATTTTTTTCGATTTGGGTTTTTCACGTAAAATTCCGTGTTTTAGTACGTAATTGATTGGTTTGATTTTTGTTTGTTTTCGATCCAATTTCATAACAAACTTGTATCAGAGCCATTGGATCAAACCACCAACATTTGACAGATCTTAGCCGTTGGATCATCATCATCATCTTCTTTTTTTTTTTCTTCAATTTGGGTTTCAAGCAGCAGTCGTCGTTGCCGCCAGCACTAGTTGTCGCCTCTGCCAACGTTGCTATCATCATTGACCATGCCCGTCGTCACCGTCGATTGCCCCGGTTTGACCTCTATTGCCATGAGTCGCAGTCAACCGCCCTTATCACCGTCGTCCTCTGCATTACAACGTTTTGTTTGGTTATTTTCGAAGCCTCCATCGACGATCTGCTTCTCCTCTGGCCGCCCATGCCTTTGACGTCGCCAATCATTAATGTCCTCATTTGGCCCCTTTGCCTCATCTTGCTTGGTCGATCTTTTTCTTTTGCATTCGCGACCGCTGTTCGATCTCCCTCCCCCACTTTCCATTGAGCTCCCTAATGATTTGCCATCTTTGTCGTCCTTATTCATTGTAACACGCTACTTTTTCGGACGTGTTATAACTTAAGACAATTTTGGGATAATAAATTTTTTTCTATTTAAAACTATGACTAAACCATATCATTTCTCATATCCATCCCAAAATTTTCATACATCTATCTCGAAAGAGAATAAATATCAAATGTGGAAGCTAGAATCGAACCTTAACTTTAATATTAACCATAAATATGGTTATACATCATCATTCCTCAAACGTTAATCATAAATCAGATCTTACATCATGGACTTTCAAAACTTTCAGAGTTTAAAGTAGCAGAACTTAAATACATGGGCTACATATTATACATTCAATTCATCATACATTTTGCTAAGTGACATTTCATGCTTCATTCATCCTCGTTTCTGCTACAATCCCCATCTGGAACGTTTGAATATTCCAGGGACAAAGCTCAAGTTAGATGATGAATCATCTAAGTAATGGTACAAAAAACCATATTTCGTGCATGGATGAAAAATGCAAAATATCATTTTCCATTTCATTTCGATTTGAGTCGACTACACCCAATTACTGCTCCTCATTTTTATAGCCTTCTTTCTAGACCAAGGTGTATGGGTGCACCATTGGTAGAGCAGTGGTGCCAGTCTATAATCCCAAACCCTTATATGATGCATGATCAGTAATATCATCGTGAACATATACACATTTCATCATTAATACATGTAAATACAATTTACATGATACATAGCATATCAAGTCATGTTAACATGATAAAAATCATAAAATTGGGTTTTGAATCGAACCACTTACAAATCAAGCATTTTTCATAATACTAAATCTAGTTGAGTAGTACCACTTATCTTCTCAACCTTATCGGGCTACCTCGATATTCGCACATTACCTTGAAATACGTGTATCTACTCGATTTGCGTACCCACCTCAAGATTCGCACAAGTCACCTCAACTTAAAGCTCAAAGCACTCTAATTATCACATTTATTTAAATAAGCATTAAAACCTATTTTTTCATAATTTCTTGCATTTTCTTTATTTTTCTCTGTATTTCTTCCTATTTTTTCTCAATAAATCCAAATAAATACATTCTTAACTATTTTCTCCAATCTTTTTCCACAACAATTCCTTATATTCAATGAACTTCAAAGGAAAATTCTAAAACTTACCTCCAAGCTTCGTTTGCAAGCAAAATAAGGTTGGTCGTTACGAAAATTGAGAAATCGGAAAGGCAAACATCAAAACTTTTTGCACAACCCTTGAGAGCATATTTTTTTTAGGAATTTTGTCATTTTTTGCACGTTTTTCGAGGCTCGAATGTGCCCTCAGGTGCCCCCAAGAAGAAGCCCCACGTGCCTGCTGGTAAATGGCCGCGAGTGAGCCCACGCTCCAACCTTTTTCCCTATCTCGGGCACACCAGAGATGCTGGGTTTCTCCATCAACGTTCTCTCCTCGCTGATTCGATCCAGATGGCACAAGTCTCGGCCTGAAAGGAACACCAGAAGGCCTCTGATTTGCCGGCCAAAGACTTGGCCTTACCATCCGCCTCTTTACTCTGGTGAGATTCGAAACCCTCTCAAACCATCACGAAAATACTTCAAAATCTCCAGATTTGATCCTCATCTCATGGGCAACAAAAGCCCCTTAATTTGGTCCCTCAATTCGTTCAAAAAATGGGGTCGATTTGAAGCTCCAACTTCTTTAAAATCCTCGGCCAAGCTCCTTTATTTATATTCCAAATCGAGTCGCAAAACGACCAATTTCTCATAACCTAAGGCCACTAATGTCTCCCTTTGCCCTATATTCGTCCAAAACCCACCAAAAGCAACCCCAAAAATTGGATTTAAGCGGCCAACTTTTTGGCCACTTTCGGTTGAAAAGTTTGGCCTTTTTCAACCATGCCAAGGCTGATTATCAGCTAAGATCGGTCCGGCCTTTCCTCGAGGTCCCTTGCCACTTTCTCGAGACTCTCATGGCTGAATTTGGTGATGGAATAGAGCTTGGTCGGCCATGGCTTCCAAGCTCTTTTGGAAACTACACTATCACCCCCATCTTATTTTTGAATTTCATTTTTTTAGCCCTTTCCACAAGGTCCCTGGTTTTTCCAACATTTTTGTTGAAACCTTTACATTCTAAATTTCTCATTTGACCCTCGAGATTCCAGAAAATACATCATTTCAACCTCCCTCAGAAAATTTTAAAAATTACACTTTGGCCCGGACTTATGCTTTGCTTGTAAAACCCCCTTGTTTCACCCAAAAACTACTTAAGGGTTGTTTATCAAGCCCACTTTGACTCTTTTAAGGGTTTTGTTGACTTTTCGAAAGTCCCTTAAGACAATTTGATTTTTCAGCCCAAATCATAGCTGTATTGAAAATCGTTTCTAATCCAATTTTTTTCGATGCCATAAATTATGCCTCGAAATGCTCGTTAACATCTTCTCATTTTCCTTGGATATCTCGGCTCCAGGGCACTCCCTGCAATTGATTCGGTCATTCATAATGGTAAGAATTTACCCTATAACCTCAATTTATTTGTAAATTTTATTTTTGCCCCTAAGATAATTTACTCTTGAGTCATTTAAAAAACTTGGGATATTACATTCTCCCCTCCTTACAAAAATTTTGTCTTCGAAATTTGTCATATATCCTAAATCTCCAAATTCCATACTCGAAATTAGCACTTGACTGATCAAATAACTAAGGAATAACCTACCTGATTACCTTATTTCAAATAATCCTGTTGTAGCTCTTCACAGGCGATCACATATCCCAAGGAAAACTATATCGTTTATAATCATCTCTCAACCACAAGACCTCTAGCACGTATATCCTATCCGAAACTTGAGACTGCCATCGCGCATATCAGAATTAAAACCCTTGGGTTGACTATGCTCAGCAATCCCTAGACAAGTACACTTGTCAACCACGCATGCCTTTTGAATTTCACTTTTAAAGCCCATAACCATATATCTCAGTCCTTGGGCCACGAGTCTCAACCTGAGCTCTCATTCAAGCTGATACACACATCATCACTTTTTAATTTTTTGCTTTTCACTACGTCATCCAATTGATATCTTTATATATATCACTTCTCTATTGCCAATTTCCCACGACATCGTTTATCATGCTTTGATATTTTTCTATCCTTAGCACATAAATCCATGATCTAGGTATATCTTGACTTTTTATCGAATTGATCCCCAAAGAAATATTTTACGTCATCAACTATTTCATCAAGAGATCCTTAAAATTTAATGATAGATTTTATTTATCTCTAAATCTTCATTTCGTAATTTAACTTTCATATCAACCGAAGTCTAACAATGTCTTTCAAATCTAGTAATACTAGTATCCTTGCATCGTTTGCTCATAACATTTGTTACTTAGTAGCCATACTACCTATTCATCCATATAGCCATAACTTAAATAAGTCCTCACACTTTCCGAAGTGATCCTCAAATAACATTTTATATCATCAGATTAACCATTTGATCCTCAAATTGTTTGAAATAATCCTTGAGTGATAACATTTCATATCAACCGACTCTAATCATGCTCAATCCTTAAGGCACCATCTCATGCCAATCATACTTTATCATATTAAAATCATCTCATCTCTTTCATTGCATTTGACCATACTTCACAAAATCTATTATTCTAATCTTAATTGACAGATCCATGCATCATGGTTTAACTACACATGTGACCATTGGCTCTGTTGACCTCTAGTCACTCATAGCATAGGTTCATTTGCCAACTTGCAATCTCTTAATTACTCAACCAGACTTGATCCTTGACTCCAAGAAATATACGTCGGGTAGCTCACCTTTCCTTAGCGTGATCTATACCTAATCACCTATTTGTGTTGCATTAACATGCAACCCAATCCTTTGAGCTATCACAAACCCTCCCTACATTCAATAGGTCATTCTCCCCTGACTCTCTTCACGGGTCTTGACATGGACATGGACATGACTTTCCAAAGTGTCCCATCACAACCCTCTGACAACAGCTTGCCAAACATTTTATTCGGAAACACCCTAGCATTCTAGTTCAAAACCCATGTTGCTCTATGTTTCAAAACATAGGGTCGGGACTACAAATATCCGAAAAGCCTCGACTTAACTTTCGCTTGTCTAGGTAATTTTCTTGTCAAAATTTTTGGAATAATAATTTTTTTCCTTATCCTTTTTCCTTTCTCTTCCTTATTTTCTTCTTTATTTTATCGTTCTTCTCCTTCTTCTTTCCTACATGCACGTTGCATCCAGTCGCCTCTGCACACCAGCTTGCCGACTGCCACTTGCAGCTCTACCACCGGCCGTTTCCAACAGCAGTACGATCTCCGGCCATCGCCACCTCCTGTGACCGTTACTCGCCATTGGGTAACCATCGTAGCCACCAGTTGTCGTCGCTCGCCTCTACTTGTAGCCATCTCTGACCAACGATCAGACCCATAGTCCTTCTGCCGCCGTCGCCATGCACCGAAACTCCTTTGCCATCGGCCGCTGTCGCTAGATCAGGCTTGCTACTACTGGGATCCGACCCTCCATCAACCACCACTGCCCATTGCTACCAGATTTGAAATCAGATCTGGGTTGATCTGACCCGATTAGGTCCAACCCGATTAGATTTGATCCGATCAGATTTGTTTAGTATTCAGATCCATCATGCCAAGATCCATCAGGCTAAGACCCCGATGTCAATGCGGTGCTTTCATAGTCTTGCATACCCAATGCACAAGTGTTAGATCATAACCCTTTGACAACAGCTTGCAAAACATTTTATTTGGAAATACCCTAGCATTCTAATTCAAAGCCCATATTGCTCTATGTTTCAAAACATAGGGTCAGGACTACAAATACTTGAAAAGCCCCAACCTTAACTTTCGCTTGTTTGGATAATTTTCTTGTCAAAATTTTCAGAATAATATATTTTTTAATTTTCATTTTCCTTTCTTTTCCTTATTTTCTTCTTTATTTTCTCTTTCTTCTCCTTCTTCTTTCCTACGTGCATGCTATGGCCAGTCGCCCCTACACACCAGCCCGCCGATTGCCGCTTGGAGCTCCATCATCGGCTGCCTCTAGTAGCCGTGCGATCGCCGGCCATCTCCACCTCCTGCGGCCGTTGCTCGCCATTGGGCAACTATTGCGGCCACCAGTTTTTGCCGCATGCCTTTGCTTGCAGCCATCTTCGACCAACGATCGGACCCACGGTCCTTCTGCCGCTGTCGTCGTGCACCGAAACTCCTTCGCCATTGGCTGCCATTGCTAAATCAGGCTTACTGCTGCCCGGATCCGACCCTCAATCGACCACCACTGCCTGTTGCTGCCAGATTTGAAATCAGATCTGGGTCGATCTGACCCGATTAGGTCCGACCCGATCAAGTCAAATCTATTAAGTATCTAGATCCATCATGCCAAGATCTATCAGGCCAAGACCCCGATCTCGATGCAATGCCTACATAGTCTTGCATGCCCAATATACCTCACAGTGCTTCTTTACCCCTTACTTCAGCCATGAGAAAGAGGCTATTGATTTTTCTGCCATCGACATAGTTTTTAGTGCCAAAAATGCCTCCATCCTCCTGCCTGGAGTTCAGGCAAGGGACCGATCTAAGGCTGTTGTTACACTCATTATTGAAGCTCTAGCTCGACTTTAAGATCTTGTTTATGGCTACGTGTCCCATATTCTTGCCCTCCAACAACATGTTAATGATCTGCAAGCTTACCTGATTTTATTGTAGGAACTTGCAAACCATTATACATATCCTCAACCACAACCCAATCCATTTCTAGAAAATGCCTCACTTCCTAGTTTCTCATAGGCTACTTCTTTACCTTACCCCGCTGATACTAATAGTAGCCAGTACCCACTCCGAGACGACGACGATAAACTTGGACTCATCGTGTTCGACAACAATCGTCGACACTGAGTATTGGCAAGATTATTGGTTCTATGATTTTACTTTTTTTTTTTTTGGTTTGTACTACTTCATGGTTTGATCTCTTGTAAATGTATTGAATATATGGAATGGATGTTATGTTTTGGGTACTCTAATGTCTCATTCCCTTGCCTAACCCTCGATTGCATATCAATATCCCAGCCTCTTGCAATGATTCATCAAATCGAGGTAAAGATACTGACTCTTAATTATCACCTCATTTAAAGCCTGATAATTTACATCCTCAGTCAAGCCACACATAACTAAGCATCGAATAACCTCAAGCTATCACTAGCAAACTTATTTATCAAGAAATAATTCCAACACATCCTGGTATTTTTCGCATGACCTCATTTTTCTTATGGTTTTTTACTGACCGTAAGTGCCTGTACCACATATTAATAGGCTTCTTATATTCATAACTTCCTATCATCACCTTAAATGATTGCCCCAAGATTTCTCACAACTATCGAGATAGTAGTCCATAGCCATACCACTTGCTAATGGCACACCTCGCACCCCAGTCCATTGGAACTTGGACCCTATACAAGGTACAAACCCTATTGTGTTGTTCCAGATCTTCAACATTTGATCATCTCCTATGCCATTTACTATGACGCTTTGGTCGACGGGTCTCTCCCGTACCTTACCACAAGTCATGCATCAACCCTTTGCAGTGGGTCCCTAGATCCAGACCTGTTCATTGTGAACACCAAACTAGTAGTGTTGTCACGTTGCAAGGGTTCATTGTCCCGTCTCTGCGAGTCACTTTGGTAGCACTACTATCATCTCTTTAACTGGCGTAACTCACACACCATTACTTGACCACCTTCGATCTCTTACTCGACCCAATCCTTTGGATCTTTAATCTACACATCACTCTTTCAAAGTCAATAAATGAACCTCAAAATATTTATCATCTAATCCTAACTCAACAGGTAGGCTATGTCACATCAGACAAACTATCCATGATTCAATCATTCTTGATAACTACCAGTTCCCTATCATTCATCCTAATAATTTCGACTAATGACCTCAAATCAACAGTCTCTAAATCTCATAAATCCATATTCATGGTTACTGATTCATCCTTATGTCCGAACCATATTATCGAAGCCTACTTTTCATCCGACCAATTGCTCTATCGCTTAACAAGGTTAGAATCCTCAAATCAATAACCTCTAAGAATTCAATTGACAACCCCGAATCTCCAGGTAGGGATTTCATTCCACGAAACATCAGTTTCTTTTTCCTCTTAGTCTCTACTTTAGGTTATTACTAACTGGCTCTAACCGTATTAGATCACCATAAGTCTCCAAGTTGCTATTCCTTAAATCTCCAAATAGGGTTATGTTATGAGAATCCTCAACTGAAATAACACCTAATCTCCAAGTCAATTTTTTTTAAGTCTCTAAATAAAATTTCGCTGACACGAACTATATCATAGTCCCACATGTTGACACTAAACTAAACATACATGACTCCTTCACGTGAGTCGTTTCCCTCGAGGTAACTTTAGCTCAATTCCTTTTTCACCTTATTTCATTATCCATCATCAAAATCAAATGTCGAAATTTTCAAATTCTATTCTCCAAAAACATTAATCAAACCACCCTAGGTTTATTATTTCCTAGGATCCTCGATTTACGCTAAATTATTCCTAACTCGATTATTCTCAATTTCCACTAGTACCCCTGAGTCTCCAATCAAGATTTTTACTAGTTCGCTCTGATACCAACTGTAACACCCCACTTTATCGGGTGTGTTATAACTTAGGACAATTCTGGGATAATAACTTTTTTTTCTATTTAAAACTACGACTAAACCATATCATTTCTCATATGCATTCCAAAATTTCTATACATTCATATCGAAAGAGAATAAATATCAAATGCAGAAGTTAGAATCAAACCTTAACTTTAATACTAAGCATAAATATGGTTATACATCATCATTCCTAAAACATTAATCATAAATAAGATCTTACATCATGGACTTTCAAAACGTTTAGAGTTCAAAGTAGCAGAACTTAAATACATGGGCTACATAACATACATTCAATTCATCATGCACTTTGCTAATGTTGTGCCATGAAAAAATCAAAGGAAAAAAGAAAAAAGAAAGGAGAAATGAGAAAATTTTCAAACTCGCTGAGAAGTCACTTCGTCGAGAGCTGATAACCGCAAGGTGGCTAGATGATAGCTACAAAGGCTAGCCCTACGGTAGCTAGCTAGGCTGCCCCGCAGCCAAGGCTGGCTGTGAGGCCCAGTTGCCTACGATAAACTCAAGCTTCAAGGCTCAGCTGCCTTGCGACAGCTTTTGTCGCGAGGCTGAACTGCCTCGAGGTAAGCTCAGGCCGCGAGGCCCAGCTACCTTGCGGCAAGCAGCCACAAGTGGGCTCGCGGCGGCTTCATGGCTATTTCCCCTTATTTTTTGGTTAAATCTGACCCACTCAGTAATCGACACGTGTCAGCACCCGTCATCCTTGAGAATCATGGTCTATAAATACCCAGCTACAGGACATTGAGGACTCCCGACTTTGGTAAAATTTAGACATTTTGAATGCGTCTTTACTATTTTAATAGACATTGGGATTCGAGATTGATTTTGGCATCGAAGGGTCTTCGCGGGGGAAGATTCCCGTGAGCCTTCTAACTCATTTTTCGAGCATCAATAGGGCCAAATCCTTGCGGCGAAGCTACTGGCGAAGGCAAAACCTTGCAGCGAACCTAGCGGCAAAGGAAAAACCTTGCAGCAAGACCTCGTGGTGAAGACAAAAGCTTGTGGCGAGACCTAGCGGCGAAGGCAAAACCTTGTGGTGAGATCTCATGGCGAAGGAAAAAGCTTGCTGCAAGACTTAGCGGCCAAGGCAAGACCTTGTGGCAAGAGCTAGTGGTGAAACTTTGTGGTAGAACCTTGTAGCGAAAACTAATGGCGGAACCTTGTGGCAAGAGTTAGTGGCGAAGCCTTGTGGCAGAACCTTGTGGCAAGAGCTAAAGACAGAACCTTATGGCAAGAGCTAGTGGGGAAATCCTTGCTGGGAGCATCCTAGCGGCTAACTCCCTTGAGACAGCTTCTCTCATGGCAATCTAACCTCACTCGACACCGAGCTCGAGCGGACCCCACATCACAAATTTTAATTGTTGTATTTTGGCAACAACAACTAAGTGTCATTTCATCCTTCATTCATTCTCGTTTCTGCTACAATCCCCATCTGGAACGTTTGAATATTTTAAGGGCAAAACCCAATTTAGATGATGAATCATCTAAGTAATGGTATAAAAAATCATATTTTGTGCATGGATGTAAAATGCAAAATGTTCTTTTCCATTTCATTTCGGTTTGAGTCGACCACACCCAACTGCTGCTCCTTATTTTTATAGTCTCCTTTCCAGACTAAGCTGTATGGGTGCACCCTTGATAGAGTAATGGTGCCAATCTATAATCTCAAACCCTTATGCGATGCATGATCAGTAATATTATCGTGAACATATGCACATTTTATCATCAATACATGTAAATGTAATCTATTTGATGCATAGCATATCAAGTCATGTCAACATGATAAAAATCATAAAATCAGGTTTTGAGTCGAACCACTTACAAATTAAGCATTTTTCATAATACTAAATCTAATTGAGTAGTACTACTTGCCTTCTCAAGCTTACCGGGCTACTTTGATATTCACGCCTTACCTTGAAATACGTGCATCGACCCGATTTGCATGCCAACCTCAAAATTCGCACAAGTCACTTCATAAGCCTCAAAGTACCATAATCATCATATTTATTTAAATAAGCATTAAAACTTGTTTTTCCATAATTTTTTGTATTTTCTTTATTTTACACTCTATTTCTTCCTATTTTTTCTCAATAAATCCAAATATATACCTTTGTAACTATTTTCTCCAATATTTTTCCACAACAATTCAATATATTCTAAGAACTTCAAGGGAAAATTCTAGAACTTACCTCTAAGTCTCATTTACATGCAAAACGAGGCTGGGCATTGCGAAAATCGAGAAATCGAAAAGGAAAATATCAACACTTTTTGCACAACCCTTGAGAGCATATTTTTCCAGGAATTTTGACATTTCTTGCACAATTTTCTATGCCCAGACGCGCCCTCACTCCCCTAAGAAGAAGCCCCACGCGCCTACGCATAAATGGCAGCGAGTGAGCCCATGCTCCGGCCTTCTTCCCTGACTCCAGCACACCAGAGATGCTGGGTTTCTCCATCAATGTTCTCTCCTCGCTGAGTCGATCCAGATGGCATAAGTCTCGGCGTGAAAGGAATACTGGAAGGCCTCCAATTTGCTGGCCAAAGACTCGACCTTACCATCTCTCTCCTTACTCTAGCAAGCTTCGAAACCCTCTTAAACCATCAAGAAAATGCTTCAAATTCTCTAGATTTGATCCTCATATCATAGAAAATAAAAGCCCCTTAATTTGGTGCCTCAATTCGTTCAAAAAATGGGGTCGATTTGAAGTTCCAACTTCTTCTAAATCCTCGGCCAAGCTCCCCTATTTATACTCCAAATCGAGCCATAAAACGACCAATTTCTCATAACCCAAGGCCACTAATGTCTCCCCTTGCCCTATATCCGTCCAAAACTCACCGAAAGCAACCCAAAAAATTGATTTAAGTGGCCAACTTTTTGGCCACTTTTGGCCGAAAATAGGCCATTTTCGATCATGCCAAGGCTGATTGTCAGCTAAGATCAATCCTAGGGCCTTGCCCTGAGGTCCCTTGCCACTTTCTTAGGACTTCTATGGTCGAATTCGATGATGGGATGGATCTTGGTAGGCCATGGCTTTCAAGCTCTTTTGGAAACTACACTATCACCCCATCTCATTTTTTAATTTCATTTTTTTAGCCGTCTCCATAAGGCCCTTGGGTTTTCCAACATTTCTTTTGAAACCTTTACATTCTAAATTTCTCGTTTGACCCTCGGGGTTCCAGAAAATACATCAATTCGACCTCCCTTGAAAAATTTCAAAAATTATACTTTAGCCCGGACTTATGCTTTGCTTGCAAAACCCCCCTATTTCACCCTAAAACCACCTAAGGGTTGTTTATCAGGCCCACTTTGACTTTTTTAAGGGTTTTGTTGACTTTTCGGAAGTCCTTTAGGACAATTCGGTTTTTCAACCCAAATTATGGCTATATTTTAGCTATACCGAAAATCATTTCTGATCCGATTTCTTTCGATGCCATAAATTATGCCTTAAAATGCTCATTAACTCCTTCTCATTTTCCTTGGACATCTCGGCTCTAGAGCATTCCCTGCAGTCAATTCGATCATTCATAATGGTAAGAATTTACCATATAAGCTCAATTTATCTGTAAATTTCATTTTTACCCCAAGATAATTTACTCTTGAGTCCTTTAAAAAACTTGGGATATTGCACTCACTTTGCTATTAGACTGCCGTGTCAACCACCATCGTTCTAGTTTTTTTCTCATGGCCCATCCCTGCCTTTGTCCACCATTGAAATTGTCAAGCTTCTCAGTTTCAGCAGACCCAGATCTCAATTTGGATATGGTTCTATCCGCTGAACCATCTAGACTCGCTTCAGATCTGATCAGCCAAATCCAATAGATTTCATATTTGTTTTTACCCAAATTTGGCTCAGATTCGATATTTTTTTATTCATTTTTAGTTGGGTTTATTAAATTATCTAATATTAGTTGGGGATTCTTTAATAGCTTCATTAAAGTACGATATTCCCTTGCTGGACTGGAATATCAAATTTTGGTTATAACAAGTTAAGGTGCATGCAATTTTGGCATAGATAGATTTAGATGATGCACTTTTGGGCTTATAAAAAATGTCAAAATCATGGAGCATTGATGAAAAACAGCGTAAAGATCGTAAGGACTTGTCTAAAATATATCTACATTTATCAATTAAATTTTGCAAGATTTTTTGAAAGAAAAAAATGTTATAACTCTATGGTTGAAACTAAAATAGTTGTGTATGACGAAGAGCTTAATCAATAAGTTACATTTCAAGCAAATGTTGTATTCTTATCGAATGACTGAAGGTACGTCTATTGAAAGCCATTTAATTTTTTTTAAAGAAATTGTTTCTGATTTAGAAAACATGGAGGCTAAATATGACGATGAGGATTTGGCTCTAATTTTGTTATGTTCTCTACCAGACTCGTATTCAATTTTTAGAGACACCATACTCTATAGTCGTGATACTCTCATGCTAGATGAAGTTTATGATGCTTTATTCTCAAAAGAAAAAATTGATAAGCAGTTATTGGGGAATTTTGAAAATCAGGGAAAGGGTTTGTTGATTAGAGGGAGAACACAAGGTAGAAACTTTGGTGGTAGAGGAAAGAGTAGATCCAAGTCCAGGAATAAAGAAAAAACATGTAATTATTGTAAGAAGAAAGAAGATATAAAGAAAGAGTGTTATAAGCTGTAGAACAGACTTAAGAGATAGGAATCTAACCAGAAAGGAAAACAATCAGAAACTCTTGGTGAATCCAATATTGTTGAAGATAACAGTAATGATGGGAAACTTATGTTAGTATTTAATGAGGTTATTAAACCTAGTAAAGATTGGATCCTCGACATAGCATACACGTTTCATATGTCTCCTAATAGGGATTAGTTTTCGACATATAAAACTCTGAATTCTGATAATGTGTTGATGGACAATAATTCTTCTTGTAAAATTGCTGGCATTGGAACAAATAAAATTAAGATGTTTGATGGCATCGTTTGAACTTTAATTGATGTCAGACATGTTCTTGATCTTAAAAGAAATGTTATTTTATTGAGTACTCTTGATTTAAATGGGAACAAGTTCATTAGTGAATGTGGAGTTATTAGGGTCAATAAAGGTGCTCTTGTTGTGATGAAAGGTACGAAACAGTACGATTGATTGTATGTTCTACAAGGTTCTACCGTTATAAGTGATGCTTTTGTTTCTACTTCTTCTTTATCTAATATTGATCTCACTCAGTTATGGCATATGCATCTTGGATATATGAGTGAAATAGGTATGGCTAAATTGAGTAAAAGATGACTTCTTGAAGGGTAGAGTACTGAAAAATTGGAATTTTGTGAGCACTGCATCTTTGGTAAGCAAAAACGGGTCAGATTTACTAAAGGCATTCATAATATAAAAGGTAAACTGAACTATGTCCATTCTAATTTCTGAGGTCCATCCAAAGTACCCTTTGTAGGTGGTGCCAAATATATGTTAACTTTCATCGATAATTTTTTTAGGAAAGTGTATTCTTCTTAAAATAGAAGACTGAAGTTTTTACTACTTTCAAGTAATGGAAGACTATGATTGAGAAACACACTAACAGACAGATTAAGCGGCTCCGTACAAATAATGGTTTAGAATTTTGTTCACATGAATTTAATGATTTTTGCAAGAAAGAATGAATTCTAAGGCATTTAACAATTCCAGGTATGCCATAGCAAAATTGTGTAACCAAACGGATGAAACGAACCTTATTGAAAAATGTACGATGTATTCTGGTTTATCTAAGTTTTTTTGGGTCGAGGCTACTTATATAACATGTTTTTTGGTTAATCGCTCTTCTTCACTTGCTATTGATAAGAAAACTCTAGAAGAGTTATGGTCAAATACTCTTGCAAATTATTCTGATTTGAAAATTTTTGGATGTCCTGCATTTGTTCATGTTGATAATGAAAAATTAGGAACCAAGGTCTAACTGATGTCACTTCCTTAGTCATAAGCTTGGTGTTAAGGGTTATAAGTTATGGGATCTAGAAGCATATAAAGTTGTGATTAATAAAGATGTTATCTTTGATGAAATTGCTATGCTTCGTGGTTCATCTACAGCAGAATCTAACCTTATAGGTCATTAGAGTTTTGATATTCAGGTGGAACTTGAAATCGACAAGAGTCAAACATCTGAGCCGTCATCATCTCAGATTAAGTCAAACTTGAAAGAAACTGCCGATCCATCATATTATTGTATTGCTAAGGATAGACCCAAAAGAAATATCAAACCTCCTCAGCAGTATGCTCAAGTTGATCTTGTTGGTTATGCTTTAAGTGCGGTTGAAGATATCCACTACAATAAATTTGTGTGGATTTTGGTAGTATTTCCCATAGTGTAGTTTTGGTTAGTATTTATCAGGAGATTAATTTTCTGTGATTTTGTTGGAAGAAATTTTTTTGGATTATTTCATATTGGAATTTTGTGTCAAGGTAGAGCTTGTTACAATTATAATTCGAAATTCAAATTTATCTGTGATTAAAACCCATAGTCTTGACTGTGATTATGATTTCAAATTTAATTGTGATTAAGATGTCAAATTCGATTTTGAGTGAGATTTATTTTTTCTGGAGAAATATCATCATTAATTATTTTCTAATTAGAATATAATTTTTTGTGTACATTTATAGATGATTTTAGGTTTATAAATATGTGCCCAGGTCACATGGAATTTAACACAATGTGTGCCAATATCACTTTTGTACTATCAATATTTGATTAGTGATATTTTATTCTTTCTGCCCGTAATTTTTCTCAATTTAGGTTTTTCATGTACAATTCTGTGTTCGTGTGTGTGGTTAATTGATTTGATTTTAGTTTGTTTTCGATCTAATTTCGTAACATTTTCAATTTTAGATCATGATTTACGAAAATGTTATGTTGCTCGCGTCGAATAATATAAAATTTGCCCAATGCAGGTAAATTAAGAGGAGGGGGTGGGTGTGGGCTCCATTGGGGGGAGGGGGGACCAGACAACCCCCTGCAGGTCCCCGTTGGGCAACATATTGTTGCGCGACGCGGGCAACATAACACGCCTGTATGATTTGTGCCATTACATTTTATTGTTAATTGTGCCAAGTCCTGAAATGATAGCAAGTTATTCTATCACACTCATTAAGAGTAGTTATAGCAAAAATTCATGAAAGATTCAGGACTTTTTTTAAACACTGGAGGAGGAGAGCGTTGCAATCAATATTTTGCATTTTTTTTTTAAATTATGGATACAGAACTAATCAGCTGATTGACTATTGACGAGTTCGAAGGTAGCAGTATATGTAAATTTATTGAACATCCATCAAAGCCACTGATAAATTCAGACATCTCAGGGTAATACAACAACCAAGATACCAAATCACAAAGCGGGTACCATTCCTTCTCATGAGAACAATCAACCGAAAGACATCATGTCGCAAGAATAGATTGAGGAGCAAGCAGTCTTGAAGATCAAGAGCCCATGTATTCATCCTTCAGATGGTGCTTTCACCTGTGAGACGTCACAAATTCAATCAAATTATGGACTATCACCACATGTGAAGCCCATCATCCATGGTATAAATATCTATTCTAAGTTGTTTTCTTGAAAGTATAATTGAAAGAGTAAAAGAATTGGGAAAGGACTTAAACCTTCAAAAATGAAGTCACGGATCACCGCGTATCTAACTTGTATACACGAAGTCGTCTGATGGAGTTTACATGTGTGCATGTGACAAAGCCAGCCCCATATTTTTTTTGGGAAAAATGCATAATTTCCAAGTACATGAAACAAATTAAAACAGTAAACCAATGAATTGGACAGACATATCCATAATCAAAAGAATGCAAATGAAACACAACAAATGTTACTGACCTTGTATGTTTGGGTCAATCAAGATTATATTTCTAATTCTATCTGAAACTCCCAGTTTCGGTATGCTGCGAGTGAGGGTAAGTTCCTTGAGTTCGGGCATTGCTCCTTCCTCAACTACAAACTCCTCCAGATGTCTTGAATTAATTTTTAACACTTTGAGTTTAGGAAAGCTGTCAGCTTCTCCAGAGCATGCCATCTCGCTCCCAAAGTATGAATCAAGTCCAAGTATAAGGATCTTAAGTCTAGGTAGTTTCTTCAAAGTCACCATTGGGTCCATTGTCAGCATAGTGAACTCAAGGATAAGCTCTTTGAGGCACGTTGGCAGTTTATCATGTCGTGGAAAGTCCACCATGCGGCTCCGGCACACGAGTAACTTAAGGTTTACATATGTAGACAGATCCAATGTTGATCTAAATTCAGTAGATAATCCCTGTGCCATATAAGTATCTTCTGTATCGTATAGCGATAATAAATGCAATTCTTCTAGCCTCTGTGACAGGGAGTTTGCACTTGACAATACCAAAATGATATGCTCAGTTGTAAAATAGACTTTCAGTCTTCTCAAACTAACAAGTTTGTGCAACCAATTGACCTCAAAAAGTTTGACAGGCAATCCATAGAGGCTCTGCAGGTCTGGTAAATAAACTTCAGATGGACGGAACCAATGGATATCCAAGTTGAACCCACAGACTGAAGGAGCCGAACATTTAGGAGGTAATAGAATATGTCTTAGTTGCTTCATTTTCCAGATGACATTAGGGAGGATGAGTTCAAGGCATTCATGTAGATCCAAAGTCAGCAAATTTTTTAAATTGCTTATGGCGAAAGGAAGCTCCACAATACACCCTCCCAATTCAAGGTGATGCAGGTGTATTAACTTCACAATTTCATTCATAACATCCCTCAGCGGAGTAGTGAAGCACTTTATTACTAGCACCTGAAGAGATTTGAAGCTTCTAAGATGATGCAGAACCTGCTTCCCACTATCTCTTGTCAAATCATCGAAATATAACAAAACCCGAAGATCTGGAGTTCGATAATTTGGAAAAACAAAGTTGCCAGCATCATTTTGATAGGCAGTGAGTCTGCGTGGTGCAGGGCAATCTGCCCTAGTGGCTACAACATCGAGAGTGTTAAAAAAGATCCCCGTGGCCTTCCTAAAGCAAAGGTCATGAAAGATATCATGAATACGACAAAGTCTAGTTGTCCCGTTGAACCCGCTCTCGACAACTTGAATTAGGTTTCTATCAATTAACTGATTTAGGAAATCTTGTCCCACATCCTCAACCGTCGTTTCTCCACTGTCATGCATAAATCCTTCAGCTGCCCATAAATTGATTAATTTGAATGCAGAAATTTTGTGATCCTTTGGAAATAGTCCAAAGTATAAAAAACATGGTTTCAACTTTGAAGGTAAATCCTTGTAGCTCAAAGCAAAGATATTTAAACATTTGTCTTCATCTTTACCTATATTCTTTAATACCTCTCTCCATGCTAGTATGCTTGTCTTTCCTGATAACAACTGTGCTCTACCTACAATGGCAAGCGGCACACCGCCACATCTCTTTAGTATTTTCTCACCAATGTTTTTCAATCGTGAGGGATCACCATCTTCATCATTGTCTTGTGGGTCACCCACAACCATTTCGAAGAGCTTTCTACTCATTTCTTGGTCTAAGGGTTGCAATTCATGTGAAAAATATTGCTGTCCAAAATTTCTACCTATATATTTGTGTCGGGAAGTGATGATTATTCTACTGCCATTCATGGAAGTAACAGGAATGACATTTTTTAAAGCATTCAATGGTTCAATCTTCCATATATCATCAATTACTATCACATACCTGTTTTGGCTTAAAATCTGGAATAATTTCCCAACTAAGTTGTGGTTACACCCCTCCTCCGTCAAGCCAACTTGTCTTGCTATATCATAGAAAAGTTTATTTGGGTTTGGCTGTTGAAAGACAGAAATCCAAGCTGCACACTGAAATCTTTCTTGAACAGACTTATATACCTTTTTGGCCAGTGTTGTCTTGCCTACACCGGCCATGCCTGTAATTAAGATCACACGATGCCTTGAATCTTGATCCAACAGTTCGGCCACCAATTCCTGAATGTGTTCGTCCATACCAACAACATTTACTTCGTCAATGTGAAGAAAAATTCTTGGATCCCGAACCTCTCTTCCAGCATCTGGGACTAGATAAGTCTGTTTCCTGCGATTGATATCGTCAACCCTTTCTCTTATTTCTTCAATCTTGATTGCAAAGTCACGAATAGTTTTGGCTCTCAAAAACCAAGAAAGACACCCCTTCCAGTCATTCGTTGTAAGTGGTAATAGCTTAGGGAAGTACGCTTCCGTGATATCCTCCAAATGGTAAGCAAGACCCCAAATGCTCCTGATTAAGTCAGCCAATCCCGTTCTTTTTGACTCTTCCGCATCAGCATCTTCCAGGAAACATCGAATGCACCTCATCTCATCTCTAATCCAGAGAATGTTTTTTTCCAACTTAGACAAGCGAGAGCCTTCTTTTTCTATTAGATTACCTGCTATACCAGCAAGTTTTGGGACAACTCCTGAAATAACCGCTTCTGCCATGTTAGATTTCCCGGTGGCAACAACCTTCAATCGGCCAGAAGAAGAAAGAAAGTGTAGTATCAGAAATAGGGAGAACAACTTCGAGGAAGCCCACCAGCAAAAATTCCCGGAATTTTTAACAAAGACCAGAAGACCAAGACTTCATTTTTATCAAGTCAATCTTCGCTTTAGCAACGCCGACAGCTGCCAATGGCATATGCCATCCAGATGCCATAAGATGTGGGCCCTGAATTTTCCCATAAAGGCAACATCGAAAGTTTGCGGATCGTATTTTGAGCTCAGTAATGCTCATTCAGTTGATCAATGTTATTGCACACGGATATTCTTTCACGATTGGATTCAAAATCTCTTCTTCAAATAAGTTATAGATAAACCTGCAAGAGCTCCCAGACCCTGAAATAGGCCTAGCCTTGCGATGGATATTGGGTTTGGTTCACGGTTGTGTGAAGGCACCCATCTGCCCTGTAATTTGGTCGTAATATGGTTGCTGCGCAACCTACAGCACAAGTGTGGCTTCAACTCATTGCTGAAAGCCATCTTCTTCTTCATAGCCATCTCTAAGGACTTCCTCATATGATGAAGTTGATGGAAACAAATGGATATATCATCTAATATTTTCTATCAATCAAATAAAATATCAAATAATAACAATGATAAAAAAAAAAACGAAAGCAAAGTTAGAAATAGCTTAATTATAGATCTAAGCACAGGCTCTCCTAAGAGCAAAAATACCTCATCTTACACTGGGTATTACGGCATTTTCCTACCAAGATACAACAATCTCTCCAAATATTCTTCTATAGTAGAATCACTCTTGCAAACTCCCTTTGTTCAGTATGCTTCAAGAAAATATATATAAATTATATAATTGTAACTCGTTGTGAAAATAAAGAGAAAAAAGAAATTAATTTTCTTCCTTCTAATATCACACATCTAGCAAGGCTTCAAATGAGAGAAAAAAGAGATTGAAAGTGAGTAAAATGTCAAAAAAACGTGTTTTTTTTTCCCCTTCTTTTCAAGTGTTGTGACATCCAAATAAATATATGAGTCCCCCCGCATAACAGTCCTCCTCATAAAAATAAATAATTAAATATAAAATAATCTTATGTAATATTTTTTATTTTTATAGAAGGTATAATAAAAAATAAGTTGGAGAATTTTTACTATGTAATATGTGTAGGTGGCTTCCGACTTGAATCTACACTTGGTATTAACACAACTTTCATTCGAGAGAATGAGAGTGAACAAATTTTGAACTCTATTTTATAATTCAAATTTAAATAAAAGTGACACGCATAGTATAGGAATATAAGGAGTTCTAGTTGGGTTTGTGCATGCACACGTACCTTGCTTTTCATTGAGTGTCCTTAAGGAATTACCCAAATTCCTATAGTAGCAACCCTACTACCACACTCAATTAGATGGGTCCCCTGACAACATTATGTGACCAACACCCTCCAGGAACATGCCATGAACCCATTCAAAGATTAACCTTTCCTAAAATTGTCGCAGTTTGAGCACTATCACCATAGAAATAGAACTAGGGATACCCCTCAAACAATATATATATATATAATTCAGTGCTCAACCCAATCATCCTATAATTTCATTTTATTCCCACTAAATCACATCTCCAATCGAAGTGGTTGTGTGTCCACTGCGATGACTAATTTAAGGGCTCCAGTCCCATTCCCCTTAACAACCAACTTCTCATTTAATCCTTTTGTTAAAGGATTTGCGAAATCCTTTTCCTATTTCAAAAAGTTTAAGGATATCACACATCGAGACAATAATTGTTTAATAAAATTATGTCTAATTCTAATGCGTCTCTTTTTCTCATTTATATTTGAATTTTTGGCTTTAGCAATTGAAGCTTGGTTATCACATAAAATAGAAACGACAGGCATAGGTCTACTGATTAAAGGTATATTAATCAAAAAAAAAAATTAGCTATTCGACTTCCATACATGTAAGATTAAGAGTAATAAATCCAGCTTCCATGGTAAACCTTGATATTATTGTTTGTTTAGTGGATTTCCAAGCTATTGCACCACCACCTAGTGTAAATACATACCCACTAGTAGCTTTAGTTTAATCAGAATTAGAAATCCAGTTTGCAACACTAAATCCTTCTAAAACACTAGGATATCCACAAAAATGAATTCCTTAGTTCATTATTTCATTTAAGTATTTAAATACTATTTCTTATGCAAACTAGTGATTAGTAATAGGGTTACTAGCATACCTACTTAATACGTTCATTGCATATACTATATCTAGCCTAATATAATTTGACAAATACATTAAGGAGCCAATTACTTGTGAATATCTATGTTGAGAAACATCACCAATATTTTTATGCAAATGAAAATTTCGATCATAAGTAACTGAAACAGGCTTTACATCATATAGATGAACTTTTTCAATAAGGTTTAAACATAATGAGATTGTGTAAGTATTATACCATTTTCAACAGTAATTTAATTCTTAAAATTACATTAGCTTGGCCAAGTTTTTCATGCCAAAATTATTACACAAAATATTCTTTGTTTGATTAATGACATCAATATTAGCCCCAAAGATAAGAATATCATCTCCATACAAACAAAGAAAACAAAGAAACAGATAGTTATCATCAAACTTTTTACTATAAACACATTTATCTACGTCATTAATAGAAAACCCATTAGAAATAGCAATATTATCAAATTTTTTGTGCCATTTATTTGGGTGTTTGTTTTAATCCATAAAGAAATTTTATAAGCTTGCATATTCTATCTTTTTAGGTAGGAATTATAAATCCTTCAAGTTGATCCATACAAATTTCTTCATGTAAATCTCCATTCAAAAATGCCATTTTTGCATCCATTTGATGATTTTCTAACTTATAAATAGAAGCAATTGCAACTATCATTATTATAGATGTTATATGAGTTACTCGTGAGAATGCATCAATGAAAGTTATATCTTATTTTTGATTAAATCCTTTACTAATTAGTCTAGTTTTAAATTTATCTGTGTTCCATCTGGTCTCAAATTTATCTTAAAAATCCATTTAAAGCCTATGATTTTACAACTAGGGGAGAAATTAGTTAAAATCCTTGTATTATTACTCATTAAGAATTCATTTCACTTTCTATTGTTTCTTTAAAAAAATAAGCATTGATTGATTTCATAGCATCATTATAAGTAATTAGATCATTTTCTAGTAGAAAATTTTCAAAATTAGAACCAAAACTTTTTTCAATTTTTCTTCTTTTACTCTTTTTCTGTGACAACCCGTTCCTCGGAGCTCCCGCTAGTATAGATGATCCATGAGAAGGTCATCATAAGTAATGGTGCAGAAGCTTCCTAAACAAGCACAACCAATCTCGAGTCAAAAGATCACATATGGGGACAACACTGTTGGTCCCTTAGGATATGACTACTTAAGAAGAGAGTGAATTGAGTAATTAAAATTTTTTTCCTTTTTAATAAATATTTTTGATTAATGATTTTAATTAAGAATATATATTTGATAAATATATTAAATTATGTTTAAGATTAATAACAAATGCAAGGCATATGATATAACAAGAATAAATAAAATGAGGTACAACACAATTTATAGTGGTTCGGTGTTTTTACACACACCTAGTTCACTCTCCCAAGATCTAACCACTTTTGGGGTTCCACTAAATCAAATTCACAAAGATTTCTACACTAGTTCATATTGAAAACTAGATACACATTTAGATTATAACGGGTTTTAGGTAATCATTACACTAAGGTTTCCACCCTAACTTACCTTGGAAAATAGATACACTTAGATTTTAATGATTTTAGAAAACTTATACAATCATTTAAATGTGTTGATGTGCGATAATACTTTAAAAGCCTTGGATTGCTTGGATGAAAACTTGAGAGCGTTTGGGATCTTTTGAGTGCTTTGGATCTGTAATAGAAGCACTTTTTATACCTCAAAAATGAGTTTGAGGGTATTTATAGGCTTTTGGGGCACTATATATTCCAAATGATCATTTTTCTGACTGTTAGGCCGAAGGTCGACCTTTCAAAGGGGAAGGGTCGACCTTTGCTTGAATTAGTAACGATCGAAAATTTGAGTGTTGGGCCAAGGGTCAACTTTCTATATACTAAGAGTTGACCTTTTGGTACACCAAGGGTCGACTTTCTGACACCTAGGGAGTTGACTTTCAAGATTTCAAGGGCCAACTTTTTGGTCCAGTTTTTGAGAAAAAATATTCTTATACAAATTAATTTCTTGAAAAATAATTTCAATGAAAAGTACTATTTTTGCTAATACATATACTATAAAAAAATATTTTATAAATTATTCAAAAAATAATATATTTAAAGAAAATACTCTTTTTGTTAATCACCAAAAATATTGAAATTTGTTTATTGAAAATTTTCTTTTTGTTAATCATCAAAACTTAATTATTATGAGTAAGTTGGCTCAACAAACACAACTCAACAAATCACATAATTTTGTGTTTCCATCGCCGGGATATACAACCATTCAAGACAAAAGATACACAAGAGTTAGGTGTCCACTAATTACAACATATCAAGCCATGATCACAACATATATATACAAGTCCCTAAAATACAAGAGTCCAATCAGAACTGGACACACAAACAAAAGACTCCCAAGACCTGGTCTTTAGGTGAGCTTTGTACACGTCTAATCCTCCAAATATCCACTCCTGCTAGGCTCACCCTCTGCCTTAGCTTTGCCTTTACCTAAAGTGATGCAAGTAAGAAAATGAGCCGCAAGGCTCAACAAATATAACGACAAGATATGGAAAGCATGATCAACAAGAATAAGCCACAAAGAAATGCAACCCAATACGAGTAAGCCATAATGCCCCATACAAGGTACACCTACCATGCACACAAATCTAAGAATAAGGGATAATACATGCACATATCCATATCCCGGCACTATATACCCAGATAATATCATACACTTGGGAACGGACAACTCCACTCCCAAGGCGATGGTCGAGGCCAGTTAGCTCCACCCAAGGTCTATATACATATTAACTGGCACTTGGGGTCAGACAACTCAACTCCAGGTTAACACCTGAGGCCAACTAGCTCCATCCAAGATCTATACACAACTTATGCCACGAGATTATTGAGGCCAGTTAACTCAACAGCTAAGGGTATGCTCCCATACGCACACAACCCTAGAGGATAATCAGCTCCACTCAATGCCTTGGCTCATCCATATAGCATACCCAAATTAACATATGTAAACAAACTTAAAATATTTCACCCAATTATCAAATTCGTGTAACCCTAAATCATGCACCAAATTGTACCCAAGAATGCCCAAATTAATCAACCCAAGAGCATCTAACAGAAGCTTTTAGAATGCATTTACTTTCGTGCAATTTTGGGCAATTTTTGATTCTCTTCAAATTCCTACAACTTTATTTCGAGCTCCATGTCCTTTTGAAATTGCACTTGGAACATTTTATTTAACAAATATCATGTTAATGCTTCATGCAATGCTGGACAGGATTAATAGAGTTTCGTTCATGAAGCTTTGCGTAAGTGAGATCCGTTGGGTAAATTTTGCAAGTTAAGTTGGCATAGCTAGTATATCTAAAATGGCAAGGAATCACCAAAACCATTATTGAAATATTCATAAAATGACAATGAAAACTTTTGCCGTGGAGACGCCGAGCTGAAGATGAACCAAGCTGTGAGCATAGTCAACTATGAAAAACGTTTTTACTTTTCTCTCCGATATAAATTTGAAAACTTTGATTCAACTTTGCTGCCCAGAAGTTGCCAAAGTTGCCTAATTTGAGATCAGGGAGTTAGATTGCAAATTTTTAACCATTAGGTCATCTGAAAATGCGAATTTCTAAGAAAAAAAGAGTAATTCTATTGTTTATATTATTATTTTTTACTCTCGGTACAAGTGGCCATTGGCCAGCCTTCGCGTGTGATTGTTGTGCAGCCTCCCTTGGTTTAAACTGCTAAATATGAGAGTTTGAGAGGAAAAACATTTTAACCAATTAGCAAGATAGCTAGTTATTTTCTTACATATTTTATGGGTGATAAAGTTTAATTGTATATATATTTTTATCTAATTTTTATCTTAATCTTATATTATTTTTCTTATATAAATGCGTGTTTATATAGATTTTACATTATTTTAATCTCTTTTTGTAGGAATCCAATAAATGATATTATTTCGAAGATTTAGGCAGATAAAAATATTATAAAATTAATTTTAAAATTAATATTATAATATAAAATAAACAAATATTTTAAATAATTAATATTACAATATAATTAAAGTTACTATAATTGATATTAATAGTATATTAAATATTATATTTTAAATTATAACATTTATATATATATTATATATTATCTTATATATATAATATTATCTTCTTATAATATTATATATATATATATATTAATTGGTGGCTGAGGCGTGAATGTGGAGATTAGGGCTCGCATGTGTATATATATATTATTATAATATATAATGTGAGCACATGAAAGTGGAGGGCTAGAGGCAGCCGAGCAAATCATCTATATAATAAAGTAAAAAGATTTTTGAATTGTCTACCACAAATGTGAGGGAGACATTTTTTAAATAGTTGAGATGGGTTTTCTAAAGATTCAATGGCTCAGATAATTTTTTTTTCCACTCAGTCACTTCCCCTTTCTATTTCCTCCTTTGTGGCTCTCTCACTTCCCCTTTCTCCCTCTCTCTCTGTTTCTCTTTTTCTGTCCCACTCTCATTCTCTCTTTCTCCCATCCACCCACCTCCCTCCCTCACTGCCTCTTTCTCACTCACTGCATCTTTCTCTCTCCCTCACACCCAACAACGCTAAAGCCGCCCGTCGTCACCCCTTTCTCTTTCCCCCATCCCCGCACAGCCCGCCTCCTCGCTACCCCGCCACCTCCAGCTCCATTGCCTCCGTATTTTGTGTGTGTATGTCTGTGTGTGCGTGTGTATGTATATGTGTGTGTATTTACATTCTGTTGTGTGCGCGTGTATGTATATGTGTGCGTGTTTATTTTGTGTACATTCTGTGTGCGCTATATTTTGTGTGTGTATTGTAGTAAATTTGTGTGCACTGTAGTCAATTTGTGTACATTCTGTTGTGTGTGCGTGTGTATGTATTTAGTGTGTGTGCTTGTAACTGCTGTAACTGTTATTCAATGGCTCATTTAAATCAAGCTATCTCCTGCTGTAATTGCTATATAGATGTGTATATTATACACATTATAATTTTTAGTGTGTGTATTTATACACATTAAATATACACATTAAATATACACATCTATCATCAATGGCGCGTAATTTTTAGATATGTAACTACTGTATACACATTAAAATTTTTAGTGTATGTATTTTGTGTGTACATTCTGTGTGTGTATGTGTACGCGCTGTAGCAACATTACTTGCATTAGATATTTATTTCTTTGTGTGTATTGGAACGGGAGGTGCTATGGCACATACCAAGAGGGGGTGAATTGGATATTTTAAAATTCTTGATAGAAATTGAAATTTTTTTGACTCAATTGAGGTTTTAGTGATTTAAAACATAAAATATATGAAATGATAAATGTAAAGCAAGAAGAATAAATTATACAAATAATTTATAGTGGTTTGGCTTAAATCAAGCCTAATCCACTACCTTAGCTCCCACTAAGGATTTTGAACCAATTCACTAAAACTTCCTACTTACACAAGTAGGCCCTCTAACTACACAAGTTAGGAAATACAACCTCCTACTTAAACCAAGTAGGCTCTCTAGCTACACAAGGTAGGAAATACAAGAAATGTACAATTGGAGAGAATCTAAGAGATGAATCTCTTAATTACAATGTCTCTCAAAAATGATACAAGGTTTGAATGAAATAATACAAGTTAAAATCAAAACCTTGAAAAGAGAAAATTAAAACACAAACAATATAAATACAAATGTGTATACGATGTAAGCTCAGCTTATTTCATTTCTATCCATTGGTCTTCTCTTGATCATCCTTGAATTGTATTTATAGGCTTCCCAAAAGATTGAAAAAAAATGTAGCTGTTTGTGACCATTGGAGTTTGAAAAACTAGCCGTTGGAAGTTTTCTGCAAAAGATATAGTCGATAGAAGAAAATGCATAGTTGACTATTTTTACAAATAAAACAAGACATAGTCGACATATAAGAATGCATAGTCGACTATCTTATAACACAAATTTTCCATAGTCGACAGACACATAAACATAGTCGACAGATGTAAAAATATGAAGAGGATTTTGAATTTTATGAACAAAAATAGTCGACAGATGAAAAACCATAGTCGACTATCCTTACTTAATAGTCGACAGATGTAAAAATAGTCGACAGAAGCCTTAAATAGTCGACAGATCAAATCAGCATAGTAGACTATCCTTATGCATAGTCAACTATTCTTCACAGCATAGTCGACTATTTTTAAACATAGTCAACATAATAAACTACATAGTCGACTATCCATTTGAAAAGATTTAAAACTTAACAACTCCTCATTTTGATTCTTTGAAAGCAAGTTGAGATTATCAAAAATATATTTATTTTGAATCTAAACACACTCAACCACACTTCAACATTTCTCCTATATAAATTTTCATAACTTTGCTTCAAGGAGATTTAAAGATAGGTTTTCTCATACATATAATCCATATAGTAGAGATTGATTTTCATATAGTCATTATCAAAACTATTTTATTACCAAAAGTAAAATATCAATCTCCCTCTTTTTGATGATGACAAAAACAAATATAAAAATCAATTCATTCATTTTATCATAGTCGACAGAATGAACTACATAATCGACTATCCATTTGAAAAGATTTAAAACTTAACAACTCCTCATTTTGATTCTTTGAAAGCAAGTTGAGATTATCAAAAAGTATATTTTGAAACAAAACCTAGGTTTTCATACCTTGCTTCAAAATTCTTATATTACAAATTTATTTTCTCATTCATATAATCCATATAGTAGAGATTAATTTTCATATAGTCATTATCAAAACCATTTTATTACTAAGAGTAAAATATCAATGTGCACATATGAAAATATATTTTTATATAAATTTTAGTCGTTCAATCGCAACCATTAGCAAAGCATGATGATTACCAGGAAATTAATTATTGGCATTTTGGCTTTTGGATAGAAGAGGTCCTTACTAAGGGGGAGAATTGTGAGGCAATTAACAGTCTATTATTAAGTATAGGGAATTTTTCCCATTTAGATAAGCATTTATACATGTATATGTCTCTGCAATATCTATCATCATCATGGCGATGGTGTTATAGGTCCCATGTATATGTGTGTATTTTGTAGTCATTTTGTGTGTGTATTGGAGTCATTTTATATGTATTTTGTACATTTTGTATGTATTTTGTGCATTTTTTAGAATGGGTGTGCAATTTGTATGAATGGGTGTGATGTACTCTTTTGTATGTATTTTTACATCTATATAATAAGATAGGATGATTTTTGAAAATGTCTCAAAAGAGAGACATTTCTAGGTTGGGATTATTTCAAAAACATTTGATGGTTGAGATTAAAAATTTTTCTGCCCACAATAGCCATCTCATTGTCTCTCTCCCTCTCCCTTTGTCTTTCTCTCTCTCTTCTTCCTACCCACCCATCCCCTCTCAAGGGGAATAAACTTTAAAGCAGAGCTTATGTATTTATGTATTTAACAGAGCTTTTGTCACGGCTCGCTGTGACATCTGGGCTCTTCAAAGAATGCCAATATCAGGAGAAACTCGGCCACCCTCGACATCGCCAGCGCTCTGACAAGACCTGCACCCCTCCACCGCCTCCGCAAATTGTATGTTGGTTCTCTCTTTCTCTAAGTGTTTATGTGTCTCTGCTGCTTCTGTGCATTATTTGAAATCGCATAATGAGAGAATAATAGCGCCCTTAGCGGCCAAATTTGAGGCCTCTTAACACTAACAGAAATGGCCTTATTGCACATATGCATATATATATATATTATATGCATAATTATATAGATAGAAGAGAGTAGAGAGAGACAATCGTGAAGCAGATTACATAAGCTTTATTTTATTTTATTTACCTTTTTTGCCCACGCATGGGGCTTGATTATTGTGAAATAATTTTTTCTTTTTTAACAATTATTATTAAGAAATATGTAAAAAAAATTACCTATAAGCTGATTTATGGTTGGATTAATAATATTATTTTATTAATAATATTTTTTAACTATGTGTGTGATTATTTAACTGTGTGTGCATGTGTGTGTTAACTGTGTGTGCGTGTGTGTGTGTTTATATTATGTATATGTGTGTGTTCTGTGTAACAGTAAAAATGGGTGTGTGTGAATATGGGTGTGTATATAAAAAGTGGGTGTGTGATTTGATCTGCAGGGTCAGAATAGTTTCAGATTCTGCTCAAAGTATGTACAAAAAACCTTTCAAGATTCACGGTGTGTGTATGTATCCATTTGCTTAAGATTCACTGTGTTTAATATAAGGGATGAGAGAGAATGAGAGCAAAGATAATAGGACAATGCTATACGGACGAACGGTTGGACGCACGACTTGACAAACCTGAGTAAAATTACAAGTTAACCCTCCATTCAAATTTACAATTTTACCCTCAAATTGGACGCCCTTACTCTGGCTCGCTCGATCTCTCTCACACTTTCTGATTTAGGGTTTTTGGACGAACGGTTGGAACCCCATTGCTATCGCACGGTTCTCTCTTGCTCGCTTTCTCTTACCGACTGAAAAGGCAATGCTATCGCTCGCTCGATCTCTCGCTCCCTCTCTCTTATTGCTCGATCTCTCCATTGCCCCATTGCTATCGCTCGATCGCTCACTCGCTCGATCTTTTACCGTCTGAAACCCCATTGCTGCCGACGAGGAGCTCTCTCATTGTTGCCCGCGACGAGCTCTCTCTCTCTCTCTGTATATTTTAACCAATCGCATCTCCTCCTGCCACCGGTAAGAAAGAAATATTTTTTAAGCAACTCGAAGCAAGAACCCGAATACAGAGGTATATTTTTTGTTAATGTTTTTATGTATTTTTATGATGCAAGTGATGTTATGTTTCTTCGTTTTTTATGTTTTTTGTCTGATGCATGGCACCTAAAGCTCGAACAAGAACAATGCATATATGGCAATCTGTATATGAGCAATCTGTGTATGGAAATATGTATATGGCAATCTGTCTATGATGCAAGTGATGTTTATAAAAATGAGGATATGCATAAACAATCGGGCATGATTTAATGATTTGATTCCAAGCATTTGGAAAATGATTTCGTTTGGGTCACTGCAGACATAATTGGAAGCTGCCAAAACCTCTGTTCATAGCTACCTATAAAAGTCATTTTTTGTTTTGAAAAGGCTATCATTTCTATTAATTTTTTTGCTCAGTTAGTATTATTATTAGACATAACATGCTAAATTGTTGTTGAGGTATGGTTGAGATAGATTGCTTGGGCTTGGTTGTCTTGGTTTGTTGTTAATACAAGTTGTAATGGTAGGTTTGAACTTAGGAGTGTTGAGGATTGCTTGGGCTTGGTCTGCTTATTTAGAATTTGTATATTTATGCAGTCTTTAAGACTGTGCAGTGCATTTGCATATTTTAGAAGACAATCAATTTTATTTTAGAAGACGAAGGAAACCAACAATGAGTGACATAGGTATGTTTGATTTTTTTCATTAGATTTTAATATGAAGGAAACCAACAATAATATATGTAACATTATATTCTGATATGATTTTTTTTTTTTTAAGAAGGAAATCATATTGTGCTTGCAGAATCATTTGAAGATAATGAGGAAACTTTCGTTAATAATGAGGAAATTACCAAAGATAATGAGTGTCCTGCATCAGAAGAAGAGAGTAATGTTGTCCCTAAGGTTGGAATGAAATTCAATGAGGAGAAAGACATTTTTGAATTTTACAAAAGATATGCTTATCATGTGGGTTTTCCCGTTAAGAGAAGGAGTTCGAGGAAGGGTGAGGACGGTGTTCTAAGGTATGTGGGATATGCATGTAGTCGAGAAGGCAAAAGAAATATTAAAGCTAGCACCTCTCTGAATCCTCAACCAACTATTCAGTTAGGGTGTAAAGCTAGGATAGCAGCATGTTCAGACGTTTTAGAAACATGGCGAATTACCATTGTCCATCTTGAGCATAACCATAAAACAAGTCCAACCAAATCTAGGTTATATCGATGCAACAGACAATTAAGTGAACATGTGAAGTGACAGCTTGAAGTTAATGATATAGCTGGAATTCCATTACATAAAAGTTATAACTCAGCTGTTGTTGAAGCTGGTGGATATGAGAACCTGACGTTTGTGGAAAAGGATTGTAGAAATTACATTGATCAGGTTAGGAGGTTAAGACTTGGGGAAGGAGATGCTGCTGCTATTCAAGCTTATTTTTCTAAGATGCAAGCCTTTTCTCCGAGTTTTTACTTTAGTGTAGATTTGGATGAAGATGGCAGATTAAAGAACGTCTTTTGGGCCGATAATAGGTGTAGACAATCATTTAAGGAATTCGGCAATGTTGTTACATTTGACACCACATACTTGACCAATAGGTACGATATGCCATTTGCTCCATTCGTTGGTGTAAATCACCATGGACAGTCGATACTTCTTGGATGTGGTATTATTTCCAACGAGGACACTAGGACTTTTGTGTGGTTGTTTAGGACATGGCTTGAGTGTATGGAGGATCAAGCGCCTGCAGGAATAATTACTGATCAAGATAGGGCCATGCAAAATGCTATTGAGATAGTCTTCCCTAACACAAAGCATAGATGGTGTTTGTGGCATATATTAAAGAAGTTACCTGAAAAATTTGGTAACCATAGTTGTAAGGCATATATTCTTTCAGGCGTACATGAGGTGGTGTATGAATCACAGAGTCCTGAAGAATTCGAGGAGGCCTGGAATTCAATGATTGAGAAATATGCACTACATGACAATGATTGGTTGTCTGGACTTTACAAAGAAAGAGGTCGATGGGTCCCATGTTTCATGAAAACCAGTTTTTGGGCAGGGATGTCAACAAAGCAGCGTAGTGAGGGTATGAACGCATTCTTTGATGGATATGTACACTCGAAAACCTCATTGAAGCAATTTGTTGAACAATATGAGCGGGCAATGAGGTGTAAAGTTGAAAAGGAGTTTCAGGCCGACGTAAGGTCTTTTTCTCAGATGGTCTCATGTGTATCGAGGTTGGGCATTGAGAAACAATTTCAAGAAGTGTACACAATTGCAAAATTCAAGGAGTTTCAAGAAGAGTTAACTGGGAAGATTTATTGCTCGATTGTGTCTACCGAAGAGGGACCACTTCGTACGAGGTATGAGATGCGAGAAGATATAATAATTGATGACAGAGTAAAGGAAAAAAAAATTTCAATTTTTTTTGAGAAAGATAGCTGTGATATTGTTTGCAGCTGTCACATGTTCGAGTTTAAGGGAATAATTTGTAGACATGCTGGCACAATATTGATCCAAAATGGTGTCAGATCAATACCTGAGAGATATATCTTACGGCGATGGAGGAGAGATGTCAGTAGATCCTACATGAGGGTAAAGATCAATTACAATGGTTGGATTAGTACGCCTAGCCAATTAAGATACGATCAACTGTGCAGTGCATTTGCTAAGGTAGCAGACAAGGTAGCAGACGACGAAGAGCGAACCCGAGCAACTATGGAGTGGATCCAATCTCAATTGAATGCATCAAGCCCATCCAATACAAATCCAAGCTATGGTAGTAATATATATGCTGAACACAGTGTGCAAGAACAAGTTCGGAGTTGTGGAGAGATAGCAATAGGTTCAAGCATGCAAATAATGGATCCAATATGCTCCCAGAGAAAGGGAGCCCCTAGAAAGCTTCGCAAGAAGGGCCCATTGGAAACACGTACAAAGAAAGCTAAGGTATGTGTTTTATGTATTTTTAATTGCTTTAGAGTAAGATGTTGTGCTTGAATTCCCAATTGTAATGAAAATTATTTTTGTTTGATGTCTAGGTGGGATCCTCAAAATCAAACAAAGGCAATGCCCCAATTCAAAACATTGTCAAAGATGCTCAAGTATTCAATCAAGCTTTTTCACAAGATGCACAATATCAGGCGCTTCCACCTTTTAACCACTCACAACAATTGATGGTAAGTAGTGTATAAAATTTGGGCAAAAAAATTATCACATTGTCTTTTGGGTTGATATACATACATCTTTTTACAGCTAGTTTCTTGGAATGTTGCTTACGGAGTGCCTATGGTGCCTACCTCTCGCACAGCCTATCCAATGTACCCGCCCCATCTACAGCCCAATGACAATCCACCAGAAATTTGAGATCATTGTATGTCCCTAAAACTATGTTGAGATGATTGGTTTTTGTTTTTCTCTCATTTTTGTTTTTACAGCAATAACCATCTCCAAACGTTAGCTTGATGTAGAATTAATGCTTGTATATTCTCACCCATTAGTTAGCTTGAACTAACGTTAGGTTCACTTTTAATTTCTTTTATTGTTAGGCTTATATTGAAGCTGCTGGCAGGTATCCCTTTCTTGTTTCTTTGAGCAGATATTATGACTAGTGTCCCAAATGCCTCATACTAAGATATTAGTGACAATTTTGTTGGAGATAATAATGCCTTGTAATTGAAATAATATATTGTCACATGACAGAAATAATGCCTCATAATGTTTCTCTTGCTCCAGCTATTATGATGCCAATTTGGAGTTGATTCCTTTTTGCTTCTCTGCATGGTTCATTATAATTCTCTAACACATTTTCTTGTATTTTTGTTGAAGCAAGAGACTTTTGTATGATTCAAGAGTTCTGATTCAAGACACTGTACGAGGAAATGAATTATTGTACTCCGGACGTAAACTAGTTTAAGTGAATTCGTGGTTTTGTGTAATGAATTTAATTTGTGGCTGCTTTTGAATTCGTGGATGTAATGAACTTTTTTTTACCCACTCCATCTACAATTGATCATAGGGTTTGATGATTTGAGGATACAGTGGTATGATCATCTACAATTGATCATATTTATAGGAAACTCCGTCTCTTTGGTCTTCTTTGCAGCCTCAACCTGCTGGCCCTTGGCGGCCATGGACATTGTGGTGGTGCTGGTGGTTTCCTATAAATATATAATTGCATGCAGCAATTAGCAGGTCTTGGGAGAGACAGAGGGAAGCTGTCTACCTTTTTGACGTTTAAAGGTTTTGAATTGCTTTGTTTGTTCCAGTTCGTTTCACTATGTATGTATGTATGTATGTATGTTTTGTTGAAGGACAGAGATGGCATGACAAAATTGATGAAGAGCTCATAGGCTTTTAGACTTCCATTTAAATTCACACATATATCTTCATAAATTGTATGTATAGATGGCACAGATTAGTGATCAATTGTACGAATAAAATACAATGTCTATAACTCCATTTCTATAACAGATGGAGATGATGATAGTATGTAACAGAATGATATTATCTAACAGAATGCATGCGGGTGTGTAGGACATGCGGCTATGAAACAGAATGCATGCGGGTTTTTTGGTTTTGGTTAATTTATAATTATAAAAATGTTTAATTTAGAAACTCATTTCCCAGTAGTTGAGAATCCAGGGAATGACAAAGAAAGCTAGATAGATGAAGACCATACTAGCAATGCCTGAATGCAGGCCAAAGTTATGCCAACCAAGCCACAACTCAACCAAAGCTGGTCACATCCTTACCCCACAAGAAAACCAAAGCTTCTTATAAGATGCAATTTCAAACAAGACAGCATTTTAACCATGCCAACAAGCTTATTATAGCTAATATCGCCATCAGCAAGCAAGTAACGCTTTCCAAAACTATGCCAACCAGGCTACAGCTAAATAAAACCAGAAAACTACTCGTATCCCGCTAAGACAGCATTTGAAACAGCAGCCACCAACATCAAGCCAACCAAAACCAACAAAGTGTGCTATGGGTTAATTATAAAATAACTAAAGCAAACACTAGAGAAAAAAATAACTAAAGCAAACACTTAGAAGCTAAACAATCCCATAACAAACAAAGTTTTGCTAACATAGACAATATTTTACAATAAAGCCAAATACCTAAATCTACTACTGTTATTTTCCGTTACCAATAGAATCCACAAAAAATAACTCAATCCTAACACTATTAAAACCCTAACAAATTTCATTTTCAATTGAAACTTTAATTTCAATTGAAGGTTCTCTTCCATTATATATCTATAGTCTTTCTTAAGCTTCAATATCTTTTGTTTTCTCCTTAAAGCTTTTTCTTCAAAAGCCCTCACTTGTTCTTGAAGTAATCTCTCATTTGCTTCTTTTTCTATCTTGTTCCGATCTAAAATATCCAGCAAAACTCCGCATAATGCTTTCTCACGACTGGTTCGTTCATCGTCGATCCATTGAAACCATTTGCAATCATCATCCTGTTCACCAGACCATCCAACAATCAATCTTAAGAAAATCATTAATAGTTATTTAATTTATAAGATAAACATTACCTTCCAGAATCGATATCGTAAGAATCTCCTTCCAGGATTAGATTTAGTCCATGAAGTATAGCTCCGAATTGGCACACCATGCTCACACATGATTCCTTGATGCGAGGTTGAAGAGTTGATTGAAATTTCACCCATTTCTAAATCGGACGCCATCTTAACTAAAATAATTAAATAGATTATTTTCTGAAATGGTTGTACTTGAAATTGAAAGTTTCATCACTATTAATATTCTTCCATTTATACACTAAAAAGTATGTAAATAACATGAATAAACAATACAAATTGTTACACTATTAAGGATGTCAAAAAATTACTGAGTGGCTCATAAGAAAGAAAATGAAAGACGACTCAGAGCCACCAGGGTATCAGTCTTCTCTCTGTAGCACTTACAACTTTGAGACCAGGAAATTTTTTGGATCATCAGTCCTAAATAAAGGGTTTTAAGAAGCATAGACATTTCTAAGAATATGCCAGGAGTGTGAATCTAAAATACTCTTACTGCAGAAAATGATCTTGTTACTTTTCTAATAGTTGTATACTTTTATTTTGGTCATCTCAATGCAATGTTATATCATTGTATTCTTAAAACTTTCTGTACCTGTGTGATATGAATTCCCTTGCTTGTTGGCATGGACTTTTGTTTGACTTTGATGTGAATTTGTGGAAAAAGTTCCAAACTGCATTATGTACTGAATGTTTACTACAAGTGTCTTAACAAATTATTAGGTGCATGATTAGTTTCATCACTGTTAATATTCTTCCATTTATACACTAAAAAGTATGTAAAAAACATGAATAAACAATACAAATTGTTACACTATGAAGGATGTCAAAAAATTACTGTGAGTGGCTAATATTATGAGTGAAACTCTACTATTAATTGTCATTTGTGATTTGCCTTAGATTATGGAGTCTATAATTGAAGTATCAATCCTAGTTCAATTAAGATAAACCTACCATATTTACTCTGTTTCTTTAAATGCAATTTTACCACCTATTTGATTCTACCAAACTATCTAGGAACGGCTGAAAAGATTTGGAGACGTTTAAAAGGACAAGGAAGTAGGTTTGGTTTTTAATGGGAAGTCATATGGGAATTATTTGGTGGTTAGATTTTGGAAACATCATTTGATATCCTATGTTTTGTTCACATTATGATAACCTCTTATGGTTTTATATATGCATCCTAATCGCCGTAAATAAACAAACAAATAGAGTAATTTTGTTGCTCCATTAATTCAGCTACCCAATAAACCAATGGAGGTAGTTCTGTTTTCCTGTTTGATATCCTGTTTTCCATTAATTCAGCTACCCAATAAACCATCATTTGATATCGAAAAACCCTAGGGGAAGCAAATATTCCATAAATAAACAAATGATAACGAAACCGGACCAACCTTGCTTCAATAAACCCTAGGGGAAGCAAGAGGTCCTTCAAGCCTAAATTCATGCATCACCCAATTCGTCTTTCTTCCCTTGGGAGCCCTCCCTTGGTATAAATATTACCATTGAACAGACATTTAGGGACGACTGGATATGTAGTCAATATCCTAGATAGGCAAACAACTTCTGCATAAAATTGCTCCTCTAAACATACAAAAATACATAAAACATAAAAAAACATACCAATCTTGTTTTCAAAGCTCATCGAGGGGCGTCCGATTCACTTCCCACTCGGGTTCTTGCTTCCACCAGAAATTTGAAAGCTCGGCGGCGGCGGTAGGGGGAGATGAAGCCAGTGGAGTGGGGGCGTCCGATCTATATTATTAGATAGTATTTTGGATACGTAAGAGAGAGCGAGCGAGCGAGAGATTGAAACAGAGAGTAAAAGATCGCGACCTAAACCCTAAATCAGAGAGATAGAGAGATCCGTCGGCAATGGGGGAACAACCCGTGATGGTGAGGACGGAGAGCGAGCGAGCGAAAGAGAGAGACAGAGTCGTCGGCAATGGGGGGTGAGGACGGAGGGGAGTGAACGAGAGAGAGAGAGAGAGAGACAGAGTCGTCTAAAATGGGGGTGAGGACGGAGAGGGAGAGAACGAGAGAGACAGAGACAGAGGACGGAGAGCGAGCGAGCAAAAGAGAGAGACAGAGTCGTCGGCAATGGGGGTGAGGACGGAGAGGGAGAGAACGAGAGAGACAGAGAGAGTAAGACAGAGCGACCAAAACCCTAATTTTTTTCATTGAGCGAGGATAGAGGATGAAGATTAACTCAAAATTGAAACCCAATTTATCGCGATATTTTTGTCTCAAAATATCGCGATTACTCAGGTTTGTCAAGCCGTGCGTCCAACCGTTCGTCCGTATAGCATTATCCAAGATAATAAATAAGATTCACTGTGTGTGTATGTATCTCTCATCCCTTCTCTCTCTCCTCATTGTGCTTATGTATATATTGTATGTAATATTGTATAGTCCCTGTATATAGTTTCTTTAGTTTGAGGCCTTAAGGGGGCGTTTGGTACACGAAAAATTTTAAGATTCTTGAAAATGTTAGGTTAGAAATCTGTATTCCCATATTTGGTATAACTTTTTTATAAAAAGAATCATGAAAAATAGGATTCTCAGAAATGATTTTAAAGCAACTTTTCCATAAAAAGATTTCCATGGGAGGAGTTGGGAATCTAAGTTTTCCATGAACTTGGGAATGTTTTTAACAAATAAAAAGACTAAAACACCCCTTACTCTTTTATAACCCCATACAAACATATTATATATATTATATTAAATATATTATATATACATATATATATATTTATATATTATATATTAAATATAAAAATATATTATAATATATTTATATTATTTATTATAAAATATTATATATATTAAAGTAAATATTCATACAAACATATATATTATTATGTATATATACATACACATGCATATATATACATAATGTGTAAAAAAATAACATTTTTTTATTTTCTAAAGATATTGTGGGTCCCAATATTTTATATAGTAGAAGAAATTTATCATTTTTAAATAAAAAATTAAATAAGGATAATTTTGAAAAAAGAACATAAATTTTTAAAAATATTATATTTAAACCAAACATAGGAATGTAAGATTTTTAGAAAAAAATACTCAACATTTCAGAGAATGTTTAAATTTATCCAAACATAGAATTGCATAAATTCTGGGAATCAAAGATTTCCAAGAATATTCCCAAGAATCATGAATCTCAGGAATTTAAAAACTTCTCTCGTACCAAACGCTCCCTAAGATTAAAATGATGGTGGAATAAATATTTTAGTTCCTGTATATAGTTCCAATACATATCCAATGATCGTGTATAAGTCATTCTGTGTCTGTATATAGTGCCTTTAGTTTTAGGCTTACCTCATAGTCCCCCTAAGATTAAAATGATGGTGGAATAAATATCTTAGTTCCTGTATATAGTTCCAATACATATCCAATGTTCGTGTATAAGTCATTCTGTGTCTGTATATAGTGCCTTTAGTTTTAGGCTTACCTCACGAAATGCGTATCCATTGTGTGTATAGTCCCTGTTTATATTTCCTTTAGTTTGAGGCCTTAAGATTAAAATGATGGTAGAATACATTAGTGTAAATATAGTGATTTTAATATTAATATAGTGATTTGTTAAACGTATAATATAGTGATTTTTTTATTGTTTTTTTAAGAAAAAAAAGTGACATATTATATTTGTTAATAATATTAATACAAATATAATTAGTTTTGATTTTAATTAGGGTGAAAATCTCATTTTTATTCAAAAAAACAAGAGATGTCTCTTTTTTGTTAAATAAAGCAGTAAATAAACAAACCAAAGATATTTTGAAAAATAGATCGATCTTCATTTGATGTTATGTTTTATTCTATTATTTTAGAACAAACAAATTACATATTTAAAAAAATAAATTTTAATTTTTCATTAACACTTTTTTTACTCCCAACTGAAAACTTAACATTTATTTTTACCCCTAAACTTAATTATATATGTTTAATTAATGAGATTAGGGAGATGTTCATGAGAGCAAGGAAGGAGAGGGGAAAAATAGGCAAGAGGAAGAGAGAGTAATGTGAGAGAGAGGGGGGGAACAGTGGGTTGAGAAACTTAAAAAGAGAGGGGGTGTAAGCACAGAGGGAGGGGCGACGAGCAGGTGCTTGCGGCGAGGGGGCGACGACGAACGAGGCTCATGGCAGTGGCAGGACGAAGGGAGCGATGGTCGGTGAATGGTGCTTTTTAGGCGATGGGTTATTTTAGATAGAGATTGTGTGGGAGAGAAAGAGAGAGATAGATAGATAGATAGAGAGAGAGAGAGAGAGAGAGAGAGAATGTGGGATGGCAGAGGAGATGAAGAGACATGGGCGATGGTTGATCTGGTTCGGTGGTGCGGCAGCGAAGGACGACAAGCAGGCGTTGTGAACGGCAAGGAGTCGACGAGTGGGGGTGACCGGCGGGAGAGGTGCGAATCGGGAACGGTAGTGGTGGGGTAAGGGAGGGTGATGACAGACGACATTGCTTTTTGTTGTGGAGGGGTGCGAATCTGAGTTCAGTGCTTGATTATTTCGTATTCAAATTCAATGTTTGATTTTTTTTAGTTGCACCATACCTTCAGGCACGGGTTATCCCTAGTCTATATAATAAGACAAAACAATTTTTTAAAATGTCTACATTTCAATGGCTATGATTTAATGTTTCAGATAAATTGGTTAAATTAAATTATTTCCTACCCAGTCACTCCCCCTCTCTCTCCCTCTGCAACTCTCTCTTACTCGTTGTCTCTCTTTCTGTCCCACTCTCCACCTCTCTCTCTCTCTTTCTCCCACCCACTAGCCTACCTCACTCGCTGCCTCTTTCTCTCCCTCCCACCCACCCATGCCATAGCTAGCCCCCGTGTCGCCCCACTGCCCGTCGTCGCGCCTCCCTTTTTCCCCCATCCCCGCCGGTGGTCTCAGTTCCACTGAGAGAGGGAGAAAGAAGACAAATCTGAGGGAGGCGATACCATCGGAAACCTAGATGGGCAGAGGTTGTGGCCGGAGAAGATAAAGAGACAAGTGCGATGGCAGATCTTGGGAGGACGATAGGGTCCGATGGTGGCTGAAGGAGATTGGTGCGGTGGAGTTGAGAGGGAAAAGAACAGAGGGATGCGCGGAAAAGGCGGTGGCTGCATGGCTGTGGCTCGGCAGTGACCGAAAAGTGCAAAATGAGGTGGAGCGACACTCTAATCACTTCGGATGCTTGATAATTTGTTTGTTTTTACTTCTCTCTCTCTCTCCTCCTTTCTCTCTGTATTTATATACACATAGGCACATATATATAGAATAGAAGATATATACACTCACTCTCTTACTCTCATCGCGGCCGACGACCAAACACACACCTATGCATACACACACACCCCCGTCGTATATATATATAAACAGATGGAGGAGAGGTGGGTCGGAGAGGGGTCAATCTCTGTCTTCTTTCCCACTGGGTCGAAGAAGAGTGTGTATGCATGTGTTCGGGTAATACAGTAATATACATACATACGTATAGACTGATGAGTTCATCAGAAGATATGTTGTTTTTGTCTTTGTTCTCGGCTTTTGATCTTTTCAAGTGGTGAGTTCATCAAAGGATATTTCACTGTTCATTGGGGATATGAAGACAGATTTGCATTGGGGTTTAAAAAATTTTGAATGTCTTTTTTGGGTGAATCTTATTGGGCAAGTTGAATTTAATTTCATTGAAATTTTTTTTGAATGTCTTTGTTATAGGTTCCATCCTCCTGTTGAGATTTTGAATCTTAATATTTTAAGATTTTGCAAATTTTTTTTTACAGAATTTGAAGTATGTTCCATCCTCCTCGACTTTTGAATCTTAATATTTATACACACACAGACACATATATATAGAATAGAAGATATATACACTCACCCTCTTAATATTATTTACATCCTCCTATTCAGATTTTGAAGAACGTTCCATCCTCCTGTTGTGCCTTTGCATAATTTCAATAAAATTCCCTTTTCTTGATGCATAATTTATTTTCAGCAATTTGGTGTTTCTGTGTGTGTTCGTGTAAGGGAAAGCTTTTTATCTTTCCTTCTTTTCCCTTTTGGGTTATCTCTTACCCTTTGTGTTTGTTTCCTTGCCTAATTTACCTTCTGTCCTATATCTATATTTTTTAATAATAATAGTTTCATCTTTGTTTTCTTTTGAATATTTTTTAAAAAAAAAAAATTCTCCTCCTTTACTTTTATTGCCCTACTTTATGTTGTCAGGGCTGTGTCCATCATATTCATCTCCTGCAATATATGTTCTTTCTTAGGATTCACATAGCATCTTGTGGTTATCCAATTTTAACATAGTTATTAAATTTTTATTTTTAATAAATTAATTATTAATTCTTAATTCATTGTCACAATGTTAGCCCTTAAGGTTAACTGTCAAAGTATAAGCACAAAAGATTATGTTATGATAACTATTCAAGTTTGTTATTTATAATTATGTTTTTTCTATATGATATTGTGACACAAATATAAATTATTGATTAGACTTGAATGCCATGAGCAGTGACTCTACTCGAGTTCATGAGTCCCAACTCATGGGACATCAATTTAGAATTCTATAATGAATTAAAGCTATAGTGAGAATTTTAATTTAATTTTATTATTGATGTGATTGTTATTATTTGACCAAATTAATTTTAATTTAAAAGTCGAGACGTGGGTTTAAAAAAATACCCCACTTTTTGTTGTCTTATTTAGAATTCTTTTGGAGTTCAAGTCCACCACAAACAATCAAATTTTTATAATAAAGTGAAAAATATCTAAAATGTATCATAGATGCATTTTGATCCTATGATTGAGATCAAATACCTAATATATTTTTACTCCCAAAACCATCCCTTTCTCACTGCCCAACACTCATTGCCTCTCTCTCCCTCTCTCATTCTTTCTCTCACGGACTCACTCACCCACAATGGTCGACCCTCTCTCTTTCTCTTTCTCTTTCTCTATCTCTTTCTCTCCCCTTCTCTCTATCTCTCTCTCTATATATAGATAGCCTAATGGTGGTTGGTGGGGTCGATTGCAGCAGTGACCGATGATGGAGCCTGAAGTAGCTAGCGGCCAAAGGTGGCAGATGACGAGCTGGGCTTACGGTGGAAAGCCGATCAACAGCTAGGTGCGGCGACTAGAGGCACAACTGATGGCGATTAGATGCGGCAACATTTGGCAGCCAGAAGTAGCAAGGTCGAACGGCGATGGCGGTTGGAGGTGAGCTTTGGCGAAAGATGGTAGGTGGTTGTGTTGATTGCGATGGTGTCCGATGGTGGCTAGGGGGCGACAGATGGTGGCGGGGAAGGTTGCTGTGATGGTCAACAAGGGCCCAGGTCGACGATTGAAGGCAGCTAGCGTAGGTGATTCGGCCGTGCATGAAGGAGAAGTATGAGGAGGAAGAAGATGGCAAGGAAAAAAGAAAATAAAGAAAGAAAAGAAAAAAGGGGAAAAAAGAAAATATAAAATATAAAAAAAATGTGGGGAAATAGCATTGTTGATGGGTGGGTTTTGGCGCAAAAGAGGCAGCCAAAGAGGCGACGTGGGTGTGAGCTATTGCTGGGTTTCTTTTCTAGATTAATTGATCTAAAAATAATTATTTTTAAATTATTTGCATCATATTAGATAATGTAAAATTAGTATTGGTTTGGTTGGATTAAACCTTTAGTTGGTGTTGTTTGAAAATTTTTGATGGGTGGGTTTTGAGGGTCGGGTCCTATTCCCATTGTTTTTTTTTTATTTTTTGTAAAAATATTTTTTAGATAAAATATTTAGAAAAATATTTTTAGGTAAAATATTTAAAGTTAGAAACATTAATCGATATTTAAAGTTTAAAGTAAAATTAAAAACATTACACTTATAATTTTTTAGATAAAATATTTAAAATTAGAAACATTAATAGAAAGTAATTTTTTTTTTATATAAAATTACTTTAATCGATATTTAAAATTAGAAATATTACACTTATAATTTGTGTCTATTTACATATGATTGTTAATAAGATAAAATTACAATTATAATTTGTGTTTACTCGACCACTATAAAATAAGAGAGGAATTCATATTTGACCTAATTCAAATGTATAAAATCGTTACTGTACTTTTCATAGAAAAAAAATGTTTTTGACTATTCAAACAAACTAATTACACCTTATAACCACTTTTATGCAAGATACCAAAAATACTTTTAATGAGATTTTAAAATAGAAAACCCACATTATCCTTAGTCTCTTTTACTAAAATACCCTTATCTCTTTCATATAACTTTTATGCTCTCTCCTCTTCCAACATTCACGTTACTCTCTTTCTCTCCATTATCAAACTATCAAAACTCAATAATTCTTCATACATTCAATCTTTTTGTTGGTTGGGTCATTCAATCTTCTTCATCAATCGAAGCGACCTTACTGAAGTCCCATTCAATAAGTTTTTTTTCTCTCCAACAAACAATTTCACTCAATCTCAAGATATCAATTTGATTTGTATTTGTTTTATTTTTTAAGATAATTTTTGTGTTCACATTACTTATTAAGACTGTGTAGAATTATTGTGATTGTGAACAGAATAAATTTTGATAGATATCATTCTAAATCTGTACTAATTTGGGTGACAAAAAAAAATTTCGGAACTGCACATCGTTATCGGGTTTTGTAAGCTGCAAAGCTCGATCGGGCTTTGTCCCATCGGGCTTTGTGGCCCACAAAGCCCAAAAATAATTTTTTTTCAATTTTTCTAGACTTTTTCTTCAAATTAGTGTGTTCAATTAATACTAAAATGATGTCTTTTTACGTTTATTGGGTTAATTGAATGTATATATCACAACAAACATCATTATTTTTCACTTTGTGTGAGAATGTCCATCCACTATGAACACAACCAATACATGATCAATTGTTCTAGCTAATATTGGACAAAACAAATATAATACTACGATAATAAACTTACTCAAGAATAAAAGTATAATTTCTTAACAATAATTTATATTTTGAGATTATTATTGGGCAACTTAAAAAAATCCCATTGCAAAAAAAAAAAAAAATCTGGTTTTATGACCCACAAAGTCTTCCATCGGGCCTTGTGGTTCACGAAACCCGATCGGGCTTTGTCCCATCGGGTTTTGTGGCCCACAAAGTCCCTCATCGGGCTTTGTGGCCCATAAAGCCCGAAATGAGTTTTTTTTTTAATTTTCTTGATTTTTTCTTTAAATTAGTGTGTTCCATCCATTAGCACTAAAATAATGTCTTTTTATGTTTATTGGGTTAATTGAATGTATATATCACAACAAACATCATTATCTTTCACTTGTGTGAGAATGTCCATCCATTATCAACACAACTAATACATGATCAATTGTTCTAACTAATATTGGACAAAACAAATATAATGCTATTATAATAATATTACTCAAGAATAAAAATATAATTTCTTAACAATAATTTATTTTTTGAGACTACTAGTCTCCCATCAGGCTTTGTGACCCACAAAGTCCCCTATCGGGTCTTGTGGTCCATGAAGCCCGATCGGGCTTTGTGGCCCACAAAGTCTCTCATCGGGTTTTGTGGCCCATAAAGTCTGAAAATGAATTTTTTTAATTTTTCTTGATTTTTTCTTCAAATTAATGTATTCCATTAGCACTAAAATGATATCTTCTTACTTTTATTGGGTTAATTGAATGTATATATCATAACAAACATCATTATCTTTCATTTTGTGTGAGAATGCCCATTCACATTCAATACAACCAATACATGATAAATTGTTCTAACTAATATTGGACAAAACAAATATAATGTTACCATAATTGTAAAACCCCGTTTCTGCGTAAGGTTACCACGTCATTTAAGTAAGGTTTAAATACTGAAAAGTGAGTTTGATAGCAAAATAAATCACCGAATCGATTGGAGAGAGTGCCCTAGAGTGTAATTGGCTAAGGAAAATGGCATGGTCTCGATGAGCGTTCCCAAACAGGATTTATGGAAGTAAAAGAAATCGGAATTGAGACAATTTTCGGTACAGCTAAAAATACAACTTCGGATCAGGCTGAAATACTGAATTATCGTATGGGACGTCTGAAAATTCAACGGAACTCTAGGAAGGCTCCGATTTTTCATAAAGATCAATTCTTAGGCGATTTCAGGATGAATCAAGGGCCCGATAAGGACCCGGGGGCGAAATCAATTTTATCGAGTGAACCCGAAGTTATTAATTTTGGACTTAAGTATCGTTATGCGAATTAATTTGAGTATTAGGGGTGTATTGCAATTTAAGATATTTTTCAAGTGTATTAAGGATTAAATAGAGGGATTATATATATATTTTTTCATAATTATAATAGTATATAATATATATAAGATATATATAAGTATTATATATGTAATATACATAGCATGTGCATAGGAGGCGTGGGAAGCAGGGGAAGTCCAGAGAATTCTGTCTGAGTGGCGTGGGTGACAAATCGTGAAGCATGTTGGATTGGGGTGAGGGATTTGCAGAGAGTTTGGGAGGGATGTCGGGTGTGTGTGGCTTCATGGAGTGATGGCCGAGTTGCAGGGAGTTGCAGCAAGCCAAATGGCCGAGAGATGGGAAGGAAGAATGGCCGAAACAGAGAGAAGCCGAGAGCATCGAGAGAGAGAGAGCTTGGTTGGGCGTGATCGAGAGAGAGATTGAATGAGAGCGTGAGAGATCCGGAGGCGGCCGCAACAGCATGGCCGCGAGCTCAACGGCCATGGCAGCCTGGCGGAGGCCGAGCAGCAGCTCGAGCCGGAGCAGCAGCGTGCGTGGGCGGCTCGTGGTGGTGCTGTGCGTGCGATGGCAGCGGTTGGGCGCGATGAGGGAGCCGACGCGAGGCAGGGGCGGTGCGAGGAAGGCCGCAACGGAGCTGGGTAGCGAGGGCGATGGCAGTGCGGCCGAGCGGCTGGTTCGCGCATGGAGGAAAGGAGAAGCCGCAAGGAAGAAGAAGAAGAAGAAGAAAAGAAAGAAAAGAAAATGAAGAAGATAAGTTGCAGGGGCGCGCGGAGAAGATGAACAGGGGAGAATAGGAAGAAAAAAAAAAAAAAAGGAGAAAAAGAAAAGAAAATTGAAAAAAAATGACGAAAAAATCCTAGAAAAATCTTAAAAAATAGGAAATGAAGATGTAATGATATTCCGGAGCTTTTGGCTAGAAAAATGGTTCGGGCACACATTTCGAGACGGCACACAAAAATCGAGGCAACGCGTAAAAATTAAGATGTCGCACAAAAATCGAGGTAAATGTGCCGAAAGCAAGGTAGTGCACGAGAATCGAAGTGGTGTGTGAGAATCGATAATTTGCACGACAATCGAGGTCGATCACGCATTTCAAGGTCATGTCACGCATACCGAGGCAACCTGAGAAGCTAAGTTAAGGTAAACAAAATTCCCTAGAAATTCCCGTAAATTAGGAAAACGATTTTAGGAATTGCTATTGAGAAATATTTGAGGAAAATAATTAAGGAATAATTAGTTTGAATTATTATTGAGAAATTATTTATTTAGGAATTAATCATTGAGGAAAATGTTTAAGAAATTATTGAGGAAAATAGGAAGAAATAAAGGATAAGTTATGAGGAAATTATGAGGAATAGATTATTAATGTTATTAAATGAATATGATGGCCAGGGTATGTTGAGAATCCGAATTGAGTACGGTAGAAGCCTGGCACGAGAATCGAGGTGTTATGAGATGCGTACGAGGTAAGTAGTACCACTCAAATGGTTTTAGTTTACGAAAAATGCTTGAGTGTAAGTGATACGACCCAAATTGGAATTTAGTATTATGAAAAGACGCTTGAATTAAAAGTGGTTTTCCCAAAACCTAATTTGATGTAAATGATTTTATCATGTTGCCATTTCTTGATTGAAAATGTCATCTAGATTGCATTTACATGTTTTGATGGTAAAATGTGCATACATTCATGATGATGTTATTGATCACGCATTGCATATGAGTTACGATGGCACCGCTGCACCCATTGACCTCGGCATGGAAAGGAAGCCGTAGCAATGAGGGGTAGTATTAAGGTGCAACAGGAATGCGGATCGTCACCGTTACACCATTGACCTCGGCATGGAAAGGAAGTCGTAGCAATGGGGTGGGTAGCATAAGGTGCGGTCGATTCACGGAATGAAATGAAGAATGATGACATTTGCATTTTGCATACATGCATGAAAATGATTTTGTGTTGCTTACTTAGATAGTTCATCATCTAATTGAGCTTTGCCCCTGGAACATTCAAACGTTCCAGATGGAGATTGTAGCAGGTACGAGGATGAATGAGGCATGAAATGACACTTTCCAAATGCACGATGAATTGAATTAAAAGGAAATGGCACTTAGCTAAGTGCACGATAAATGAATGATGAGATGTAGCCCATGTGTTTAAATCCTGCTACTTTGAAATCTGAACGATTTGGAAATCCATGATGTAAGATATGATTAATGATTTACGTATGAGGAATGATGATGTAACTTTATGGTCAATGACAATGTATAAACCCTAGTTAAAGTTAATGTTATATGAGAACGCATGTTATGTTTTAAGTCATGTTGAGGATTAAGTTCGATAAACGATGATATAAGATATGATTTATGTTTAACGTTGAGCAATGATGATGCAGTAATTGATTTATGATTAAAGTAAGATGTCAGGTTCGATTCTAGCTTCCGCATTTGAGGTATGTTATGATGATTTTCTCTTTTGAGAATAAATTAATGCAGGGAAATTCTAGGACTTTTGAGGAATGATGTGCTTTAGTATGAGTTCAAAAAAAAAAAAATTATTGTCCCAAAATTGTCTCATGAAATAAAGCGCCCGGGAAGGCGGGGCCTTACAATAATAAACTTACTCGAGAATAAAAGTGCATTTTCTTAACAATAATTTATTTTTTGAGACTATTATAAGGCAACTTAAAAAAATCCCATTGCAAAAAAAAAAAGAAAAAAAAATCAGGCTTTGTGGCCCACAAAGTCTCTCATCGAGCTTTGTGAGCCACAAAGTCCCCCATCGGGCCTTGTGGTCCACGAAGCCCGAAAATATTTTTTTTTTTAAATTTTCTTAATTTTTTTTTTCAAATTAATGTGTTCTATTAGCACTAAAATGATGTTTTTCTTACGTTTATTGGGTTAATTGAATGTATATATCACAACAAATATTATTATTTTTCATTTTGTGTGAGAATGTCCATCCACTATCAACACCAATACATAATCAATTGTTCTAGTTAATATTGGACAAAACAAATATAATGCTACAATAACAAACTTACTCAAGAATAAAAGTGTAATTTCTTAACAATAATTCATTTTTGAGGCTACTAATGGGCAACTTAAAAAAATCCCATTGCCAAAAAAAAAAAAAATAGAAAAAAAAATCGAGCTTTGTGGCCCACAAAGTTTCTCATCGGGCTTTGTGGTCCACAAAGTCTCTCATCGGACTTTGTGACCCACAAAGTCCCCCATCGGGCCTTGTAGTCCACGAAGCTCGATCGGGTTTTGTGGCCCACAAAGCCCAAAAATAAATTTTTTTTTTAAATTTTCTTAATTTTTTTTTCAAATTAGTGTATTACATTAGTATTAAAATGATGTCTTTTTATGTTTATTGGGTTAATTGAATGTATATATCACAACAAACATTATTATCTTTCATTTTGTGTGAGAATGTCCATCCACTATGAACACAACCAATACATGATCAATTGTTCTAGCTAATATTGGACAAAACAAATAAAATGCTACAATAATAAACTTACTCAAGAATAAAAGTGTAATTTCTTAACAATAATTTATTTTTTGAGACTACTAGTGGGTAACTTAAAAAAATCTCATTGCAAAAAAAAAAAAAAAGAGCAAAAAAAAAAATCAGACTTTATAGCCCACAAAGTATCTCATCGGGCTTTGTGACCCACAAAGTCCCCCATCAGATCTTGTAGTCCATGAAGCCTGATCGGGCTTTGTAAATAATTTTTTAAATTTTTTTTGATTTTTTTTCAAATTAGTGTGTTCCATTAGCATTAAAATAATGTTTTTTTTACGTTTATTGAGTTAATTGAATGTATATATCACAAAAAACATCATTATCTTTCACTTTGTGTGAGAATGTCCATCCATTATCAACAACACCAATACATGATCAATTGTTCTAACTAATATTGGACAAAACAAATATAATGCTATGATAATAAACTTACTCAAGAATAAAAGTGTAATTTCTTAACAATAATTTATTTTTTAAGACTACTAGTGGGTAACTTAAAAAAATCTCATTGCAAAAAAAAAAAAAAAAAAAAAAATCGAGCTTTGTGGCCCAATAAGTCTTTCATCGGGTTTTGTGGCCTACAAAGTCCCCCATCAGGCCTTGTGGTCCCCGAAGCCCGATTGGGCTTTGTGGCCCACAATGCCCGAAAATGAGTTTTTTTTTTTAAATTTTCTTGATTTTTTTTGAAATTAATGTGTTCCATTAGCATTAAAATGATGTCTTTTTACGTTTATTGAGTTAATTGAATGTATATATTACAACAAACATCATTATCTTTCAATTTGTGTGAGAATGTCCATCAACTATCAATAACACCAATACATGATCAATTGTTCTAGCTAATATTGGACAAAACAAAAATAATGCTACGATAATAAACTTACTCAAGAATAAAAGTGTAATTTCTTAACAATAATTTATTTTTTGAGACTACTAGTGGGCAACTTAAAAAAATCCCATTGCAAAAAAAAAAAAAAAAAAATCGGGTTTTATTGCCCACAAAGTCTCTCATTGAGCTTTGTGACTCACAAAGTTCCCGATCGGGCCTTGTGGTACACGAAGCCTGATCGGGCTTTGTCCTATCGGGCTTTGTGGGCCACAAAGCCAGAAAATGAATTTTTTAAAATTTTCTTGATTTTTTCTTTAAATTAGTGTATTCCATTAGCACTAAAATTGTGTTTTTTTACGTTTATTGGGTTAATTGAATATATATATCACAACAAACATCATTATCTTTCGCTTTGTGTGAGAATGTCCATCTACTATCAACACAACCAATACATGATCAATTGTTCTAGGTAATATTGGACAAAGCAAAGATAATGCTATGGTAATAAACTTATTCAAGAATAAAAGTGTAATATCTTAACAATAATTTATTTTTTGAGACTATTATTGGGCAACTTTGAAAATATCTCATTGCAAAAAAAAAAAATCGGGTTTTGTGGCCTACAAAGTCCGTCATCGGGCTTTGTGGGCCATAAAGTTTGCCATCTGGTTTTGTGGTCCACAAAGTCCAAAAATGAAATTTTTTAATTTTTCTTGATTTTTTTTTCGAATTAGTGCGTTCCATTAGCACTAAAAATTTAAAAAATAATAATTATTAGAAAAATGTATTTAGTAGTAAATTATTTTTTTAGGGGGAACCGAACATGTGTTCGAGACCGAACCAGTTATTAAAATATTAAAAAAATAATAATTAAAAAATAATAGTAATTATTAGAAAATAATAATAATTTAATAGTTGGAAATTTATTATTATATTTATGATTTGCAATTATTATTACAATTTAAAAATTAAATAATAATCATTGAATAATAATTTTTCAATTATATATTTAATAATACATATATATTTAATTTTTTAATTATTATTATTTAATTAATTTTATTTATATGTAATAATACACATATATTTAATAATTAAAAAGGGGCGGAGGTTTATCGGGTTTGTTGTGGGGGTTAAATAGAAATTTAATCCTTTTATTTTTTTTTGTATTGAGAGTAGTTTGAGAATTTACTATCTTTGTCTTTATTCTTAATTTTTAATAAAAGTGGATTGTTGAAAAGTCAAAGGTTATGATTCAAAGTGGTAAAGTGGCTATTTTTTGCAACTATTTGTTTGGAGGGGGTAAAAATGTTTTTTTTGTAAAAAATGGGATAAAAACGAATTTTGTATTTATGGGGGGTTATTTTTTACAATTTTCACATAAAATAAAGAGTATCATAGACTGCGATTTTTTTTTAATTTTTCTTAAAGAGTATCATTTTAAATATTTTAATTTTAAAAGCATTTAATACTTAATTTATAAGTATTCTAAATATCAATAATGTAAGTCTTTTTTTAAATCATTGATGATCAAATATTATTTTTAGTATAAAATTTTATTCAAGTAATAATATCAAAGTAGGAAATTTAATTTAAAATTTAATATTTTTATCTTTAGGTGTTAAATCTTTGACACTTAAAGAAATGTAAAATTGATTAATCTATCCTATTGAGTTATTAAAGATGCAAATATTCAAAAAGAATTTATTATTTTTTAATTTTAATTTTATTTTATTAATTCTATTTTTTATAGGGCGCAATAATTTTTTTTAAAAATTAAACTTAGAATTTATTATCCTATGCGTAAACGGAATTAGACTTAATTCTGTCGTTGCGTTAAGTTTCTTGGGTCTAATATTTTAGATCCGGTTATCTTTATTATTGAAATCATTTTTAGTTTTAATTTTTAAAATAATAAAAATATGTTTAATTTTATATTTTTAAAGATAAAAAATTTTTTAGAAAAAATTAAAATAACAAAAAATCTTTTTAGCTCTCTTTGTCACAAATATATTTAAAGTTTTTAAAATAATAAAAACATTACAAATAAAAAGAATGTATTTTTAGTAATTTTAAAATAGATATTTAAAATATAAATTTAAAAATAAATTTAAAAATTAAAACTGAAATCGGAAACAAGTTGATGTTTTGTAACAAATATAAGTTATTGATTAGACTTGAATGCCATGCAGAGTGACACTACTCGAGTTCATGAGTCCAACTCATGGGACATCAATTAATAATTCTATAATGAATTAAAGTTATAGTGAGAATTTTAAATTAATTTTATTATTGATGTGACTATTATTATTTATCGAATTAACTTTAATTTAAAAGTCAAGATGTGTGTTTAAAAAAATACCCCACTTTTTGTTGTCTTCTTTAGAATATTATTGGAGCTCATATCCTCCACAAACAATCAAATCTATATAATAAAGTAAAATGATTTTTAAAAATGTTTAAAATGTATAAAAAATATATATTGATCCTATAGTTAAGATGAGTTTTGAATATTAATCAATGACTGAGATTAAATATCTAACATATTTCTCCCCCAAAACCATCCTTCTCTCTCAATGTCGAACACTCAATGTCTCTATTTCCTTATCTTATTCTCTCTCTCATAGACCCACACGCACATATGCATATACACACTGACCCACCCACCCATAATGGTTGACCCTCTATATATATATACTAGGGATAACTCGTGCTTGAAAGCACGGTGTAACTAAAAAAAATTGAACATTGAATTTGAACGCAAAATAATCAAACACTCAGATGGAACACCATTCTTCCTACACTAACAACTATATCAATACTTGATTATCGTATAATAAGGCTCTACAAAACTCATATAGCATATACCCGTATCTAAAGGCACAGTTTAAATAATATTAAGATTAAAATACAATTATAATTTATACGTATTATGTTGAAATTTGTGAAGAACTTGTAATAATTTTACTTGTATAAGTAACAAACATATAAGATTTATAATGTTCACTAATATTGCAAATCAAAATAAAAGATTTGTTGTATACTTGTTAACATTTTATAATAATATTAAGAGGGTGAGTGCATATATCTTAAAGGAGAGCAATAAAAATAAAGGAGGAGAAATTTTATATCTTAAAGGAGGGCAATAAAAGTAAAGGAGGAGAAATTTTTTGATTTACAGGAGATGAATAGATGGACACAGCCTTGGCAAGATAAAGGAGGGCAATAAAAGTAAAGGAGGAGAATTTTTTTTTAAAAAAGAAATATTCAAAAGAAAATAAACATGAAACTATTATTATTAAAAGATACAGATATAGGACACGAGGTAAATTAAGCGAGGAAACAAACACAAAGGGTAAGAGATAACCCAAAAGGGAAAAGAAGAAAAGATAAAAAGCTTTCCCTTACACGAACACACATAGACACACCAAATTGGTGAAAATAAATTATGCATCAAGAAAAGGGGATTTCATTGAAATTATGTAAAGGCACAATTGGAGGATGGAACGCACTTCAAAATCTGAACATGAGGATGTCAATAATATTAAGAGGGTGAATGTATATATCTTCTATTCTATATATATGTGCCTGTGTATAAATATTAAGATTTAAAAGCCGAGGAGGATGGAACGTACTTCAAATTCTATAGATTTTTTTTTTTGCAAAATCTTAAAATATTAAGATTCAAAATCTCAACAGGAGGATGGAACCTATAACAAAGACATTCAAATTTTTTTTCTGTGAAATTAAATTTAGCGTGCCCAATAAGATTCACCCAAAAAAGACGTTCAAAATTTTTGAAACCCTAATGCAAATCCATCTTCGTATCCCCAATGAACAGTGAAATATCCTTTGATGAACTCACCACTTGAAAAGATCAAAAGTCGAGAACAAAGATGAAAACAACATATCTTTTGATGAACTCATCAATCTACACGTATGTATGTATATTATTTTATTACCCAAACACACACATACACACACCCCTCTTCGACCCAGTGGGAAAGAAGACAGAGATTGACCCCTCTCCGACCCACCTCTCCTCCATCTGTTTATATATATATATATATATATATACAACGGGTGTGTGTGTATATGCGTATGTGTGTGTTCGGTCGCCGACCGCGATGAAAGCAAGATGTGTTGAGTGTAGATTTTGATGATTGATGATTGGCATGTGTGAATGTGAATGTTCATTTATATTTTATGTACTAACAAAGCATGAAGCCTTCATAAGGCTTACAAAGCTATTCTCTAGTGATTTCTTGACATAGGTTATATATAGAAACTTCTTATATTGATATAGAGATTTCATTATATATGGAAACAAGTTTTTAGAGAGCTTTCTAGAAATTTGAGTATTTGAGCTATGTATGGAAAGTTCTTAAAATGGAAAGTCTAGAAGATATATATATGGAATCCTTGTTGAGAAGTCCAAAAGATCTATATGGAAGTTTTTGAGGAGATTGGAGTAGTCCACTATATGGAGTTGCCATATATGTAACTTGGCGACATGGCATTGTTAACATGGCATTTTGATGACATGGCAGCCACGTGGAGCACACTTATCAAGGCTACATCATCTCATTGGTCTAGATATGGTAAGAGAATCATGGAGTAAATTTAAAGGTTCCTAAAAGCTCCTCTACCCAGTTAAATATGGAAGATTTTTTTTTGAATTGCATTCAAATGGAAAAGTTAAAGATTCAGCATTATTGTTCAACATTAATGGAGGAAATTAAGGTTTAAAAATTAAACCTTGATTGATATTACTTTCCTTTATTGCTGATTCTCTCTCATTAAAAGGATATGGAGGCTCAAATCATGGAATCAAGTATCCTACTAATTATGGCTAATTGATATCTTCATTATGGGAGAATATTCAAAGGATATCTTGCATATATTCAGCTACACAAATTGATTCTCTACTTGTCAACATTTTTTAGTATGAAAACTTGATCAATTAAGGGTTTTTGAAGTTATAATTGATATATTCATTGTTGGACAAATTTGCTTCATTATTTGGTTGGATTTTACACCATTTGGAGGTTTAAATTCAAATTTCAAATTAGCTAGGCTTGTTATGGAAGCTAAGGGGCCAATTGCACAATCAAAGGAGTTTGAAGATCAACTAGAAGTCAAATTGATCATTTGTTATTTAATTTCGATTTTGCAAGAATTATGAAGGGTTTGGATGATATTTTTAATCCTTGAAATCAACCATGCATTATTAGAATTGATTTTCTCATTCAAGGCTGATTAGAGATCTACAAAAGTCAAAGGTCTTGAAGATTAATCAAGTTAGCTGATTATGGAAGGTAAATCAAAAATTCAAAACGAATGGCTAAGATTGGCTTGAAGACTTGACACATGGAGGGTTGAGATTGATCACGAAAAGCCTACTCTAACACTATATAAAAGGATCTCTTGAAGGCTTTGGAACAACTTTTGGAAGCCCTATTATTTTCTACATCATTGGCCAAGATTTTCATTCTCTCTAAGTCTTTCTTTTCCTCTATCTTCTTGAGAGAAAACTAAGAGAGTTCTCTACACTTCATTGTATTATTTTTGAGAGAACCCTATTTCTCAATCTCTACTATTCTTGTATCTTGTAAAGAGTGTACAAAATCCAAACTAGTGAGTGTGAGACTCCAAAAATAGTTTGGTGGTGGTGAAGCCAAGTGAAGGCTTCGGTGGTTGTATCAAAAGTTTCATATAGTGGATTTGGTTGAAAATCCTAAGGAAGGAAATCCTTAGGTAGTGGATGTAAGCCATAAAGGCCGAACCACTATACATCGCTGTGTTCTTCTTCTCTTCACTCTTTACTTATTCTTGCTTGATTATACTTGTTTGTTTTTGGTATTATATTCTGTTTTGCTTTAACTGATCATTCTTTATTTTCTTGTTATTATGTGCATTCAAATCATATGTTTTCACCAAGTTGTAATTTGAAGAGTATATTGGATCTAAGCACATACTAGCACAGCTGGCGGATATCATATTATCCAACTAGTATTTAAGTGCTCTCGTACTCTCATCTACAATTTTGGTTTGTATTAAATTTGTTTTCTCATATATATACGTGCATAAGTTTTGCATTAGAATTTTTAAAAGGTGTCAATTCACCCCCTTCTTGACTAGGTTAGAACTCAACAAGATGGTGAGTGTATATATCTTCTATTCTATATATATATATATATGTGTGTGCATGTGTGTATATAAATATAGAGAGAAAGGAGGAGAGAGAGAAGCAAAAACAAACAAATTACTGAGTAGCCGAAGTGATTAGAGTGACGCTCCACCTCAATTTGTGCTTTCCAGCCACTGCCAAGCCATAGCCATGCAACCACCGCCATCTCCGGGCATCCTTCTGTTCTTCTCCCTCTCAGCTCCATCGCACCAATCTCTTCCAACCACCACTGGATGCAATCGTCCTCCAAGATCTTCCATCGCACCTATCTCTTCATCTTCTCTAGCCACAACCTCCGTCCATCTAGGTTTCATACGGTATTGCCTCCCTTAGATCTGTCCTCTTTCTCCATCTCTCAGTTAAACTGAGACCACCGGTGGGGATGAAGGGAAAGAGGGAGGGGCGATGACGGACGATGGGGTGACACGGGGACCAGCTACGGCACGGGTGGTTGGGAGGGAGAGAGAGGGAGAAAGAAAGGCAGTGAGTGAGGGAGGAGTGGGTGGGAGAAAAGGAGAGGGAGAGTGAGACAGAAAAAGAGAGATAATGAGTAAGAGAGAGCCGCAGAGGGAGAGGGAAAGGGAGAGGGAGAGAGAGGGGGAGTGATTGGGCGGGAAATAATTTAATTTGAGCCATTTATCTGAAACATTGAATCTCAACCATTAAAATGTTGACATTTTCAAAAGCTGTTGTGTCTTATTATATAGATATAGAGAGATAAAGAGACCCACCCACAATGGCTGACCCCTCTCTTTCTCTCTCTCTCTCTCTCTATATATATATATATATAGATATATACAGAGAGAAAGCAGTGGGTGAGAGAATCAGGAAGAGAGATTGAGACGCAGAGAGAGTTGAAAGTCGAACGGTGGCCAGTGGGGCCATTTGCAATGACGACGGATGATGGAGCCTGAAGTAGCGAACGACCAAAGGTGGATTTGGTTTGGTTGGATTAAACCCTTGGTTGGTGCTGTTTAAAAATTTTTGATGGGTGGGTTTTGCGGGTCAGGCTCTTTTCTCGTTGTTTTCTCTTTTAATTTTTTTGTGAAAATATTTTTAGAGAAAATATTTAAAGTTAGAAACATCTATCTATATTTAAAAAGGGCACCCATGGTTCTCTGACCTTGAATTGGGTTCCCCCCCCCCCCCCCAAGTTGATGGCCACGGCCATGGCGGCCGATGGCGGCTGGTATGTATTGTTTGATATTTAATTTTCAATTTAATTTGTTTAGATTGTAGAGCACTTATTGATGTGCTTTATTATATAGATTTAATAATTTTATTTTATTATAAAATGTTAACAAGTATACAATAAATCTTATATTTTGATTTTCAATATTAGTGAACATTATAAATTTTATATGTTTGTTACTTATACAAGTAAAATTATTACAAGTTTTTCACAAATTTCAACATAATATGTATAAATTATTACTGTATTTTAATTTTAATATTATTTATACCGTGCTTTTAGGTACGGGTATAGGTTATATGAGCTTTGTAGAGCCTTATTATATAGATAATCAAGTATTGATATAGTTGTTAGTGTAGGAAGAATGGTGTTGTGGTAATTAGTACATAGTTGGATTTCAGTGTGCATATGACATGATTTGATTATGATTATAAAATATATAAGTTTTATAGACAAGTTGATATATTTGTTGCATTATATTTTTAGAGGATTGATAGAGTATCCACATTTTGACCCTTTTTATTTCACTAAAGTCATGACACTAAAAATGATCAAACGATTTCCAGCTTAATGCATGTTTATATTCATTGTTTGATTATTTCATGTTTAAGAACTATATACATTATCTTCAGACACGTGATATAGAGCGAGTTTAGGCTTTCAGTTTAGTACGTGTCCGACTTCAGTGTTTGATTCTTTCGTGTTCAAATTCAATGTTCGATCTTTTTTAGTTACACCGTGCCTTTAGGCACGGGTTATCCCTAGTGTATATATATATATATATATATATAATAATATAATAAAACGTGAAGGACTTCTCTGCAGTGTGGCAAAATTGAGATTGAAAGGAATTAAGAGGGATTGGACATGCATAGTGAGGATCCGGAGAGCAGCACACGAAAGAGGGGAATTAAGAAAAGAATGCGCACATGAAGGAGTTGAGGGAAACATCAGGCACAGGGATGCTCACGAGTAGCAGTTGAAGCAAATTCATCGTGACCCAGATTTGTTTTAGAACTCGGCAGGAAGTTCCTATTTCCCTTTCAATTTCTGTTTTCATTTTTATCTTAATTATGTTTAGCTAAATTATTTTAGCTAAGGTTTGGATGGATTTTAATTTTGTGATTATGTGATTCTTTGTTTAGTTTGATTCTGTAACGCCCAAGATTTTTAAACTGAAATATAATGTAATACTTGGGATTTTATTTTAGCTTCTAATACTTGAGGAAATATGTCCTTTCAAGGGATTATAGAAGCCCTGAGACAAAGGTTCAGTTTTTGAGCCAGTGGCAAAATCGTAAATATTGAGATTCGGGTAAAAGTGTAATTTACCTAAAAACCAGGGGTATTAGCGTAATTAGTCCTTTCTTTGGGAACTAAAATGCAATTAAAAATTGGCCTAGGGACCAAGTTGAAAAGGGTCTAAGTGCAATTACCTGAAAAGTTTGGGCCAAAGTGTAATTCTTGAAATATTTTTCCTAAGGGCATTTGGGAGATTCAAGAAAAGCCTTATAAATGATTTTAGAGATAAGGATGAAGCCTCATGATGATATTAGAGATAAGATGAAGGCTCATGATGACTTTAGAGATAAGATAAGTATTCATGATGACTTTAGAGATAAAGATTAAGCCTCATGATGACTTTAAGGATAAGATTTGATATGATTTGGATAAGATTTGATAAGATCTTATTTGGATAAGATTTGATAAGAATGATTGCAGAATATTTTAGAAGATATGGAATGATTAGAGAATATTTTAGAAGATTTGAAATGATTGGAATATCTTGAAAGATTTAGAAAAGATTTGAAATGATTGTGACTTACTTGGTGACCAAGTTTCCAAGCCTATAAATAGGGCTCATGGCCAAGAGTTTCCTCATTCTAAGTTGGGATAAATTCATGCTAGACGGGAGTGTTTCGAGCTTTTTGTAAAGGTGAAGCATTCAGCATTCAAATCTCATCAAACCAAGTTAAGGTAAGTACATTATGAACTATTTATGATGTTTAAGCATGACTATGAACTATGTTATGTGGTCCCTCATGTTATGTTATGTTCACGCAAGTTTCGGGACCGGAGCTCGGTAGCGCTACGCACGAGGGTTCTTACCCCTGCAAGTTGGTGGAACCTCTCGTGTCTCCATACGATATGTTATGTTATGTCATGACTTGTTTAAATACATATGATGGTTCTCTTGTACTTACTGAGATTTGCGTAATCTCACCCCCCTTATGTTTCCCCCTCTCCCAGGTGAGCATGAATGAGGAGACCAGGACATGGACGTGGAGCGCGGTGGCTTGTTTAAAAAGGATTTTCAAGAACTTAAGTTTAGTTTTCTTTTGAAAACAATGTTTTTAGGGTTGAACTCTGATCTTTTCCTATATGTATGCCATAAAGCATGTCTTGGTATTTTATTTAATTTAAAGGAAGTATGATTTTTGGTTTTAAGCTCCAAATATTTTTATATGAATATTATTATCATTAAGCATGTAAGTAAGTTACGGGTGTCACATTGTGGTATCAGAGCAAAGTTTACTTTCCTGTAGACTCAAATTGTTTTTAAAGAAAATTTTATTTTTTTTTCTTTTAGTAAAATTTTTAAGGAAATGCTTTTAAGGAAACATGAAAATCCACCTCGTCCCGTTCAAGCTTCTGATCTCCGGGTAAGTTATAAGAATTGCTATGCTTATTCTTTACGGATACTATGCTTATGCAAGTCATATCCCCCTTAGATATGCAGTTATTCTCTCAAGCTATATTTATGAGCATATGTTGTTATATGTATGCACACGTATGAAGCTCATGTTGGAATAAGTATGTGAGAGATATGATTCTTAATTGTCATTAATTAGTATGCGTTTTTCGCTAGTGATATTGCTCCAAACTCAAGAGTTCATGATTATAGCGGAAATACTTGTTTAGGAAAGGCTTATTAGAATGAAAGCAATTAGGAATCAAGTCCATCAAGAAGAGCTTGCAAAATGAATCGTAATTAAGCACGAATCATGTAGTAAGAACAGCTAAGGTGGAGGTCGAGGGAAAGTTTTTAGAAACAACCTTATATGTCTTAGATATGCAAGAATTCGATGTGATTTTGGGAATGGACTGGCTTTCCAAGCACCATGCGACCATTCTATGCTTTGAAAAGGAAATAGTTTGTAAGTATCCTGAAGGGATAGAACTTTGCCTTTCAGTGGCTGAGACAAAATACCTTCCCCGTGTCATTTCAGCATTAAAAGCCAAGAAACTATTACTGTCGGATGGATGTATTGGATTCTTAATGTCAGTGGTGGTTAAGGGAGGAAAAGAATTAACAGTGAATGACGTTGAAGTAGTAAAGGAATTTTCAGAGGTTTTCCCTGATGACCTGACTGAAATGCCACCAGAAAGAGAAGTAGAGTTCACTATTGATCTGGTGCCCGGTTCCGCACCTATTTCTAAAGCTCCTTACAGGATGGCACCAAAGGAGCTACACGAGTTGAAAACCCAGTTAGAGGAACTATTGGGGAAAGGATTTATTTGACCAAGTGTATCCCCCTGGGGAGCAGTAGTATTATTCGTCAAGAAGAAAGACGGATCAACGAGGATGTGCATCGATTACCGAGAATTGAATAAGATTACTATTAAGAACAAGTATCCTCTTCCCAGGATTGAGGACTTATTTGATCAGTTACAAGGTGCACAAGTATTCTCAAAGATTGATCTAAGGTCAGGATATCACCAGTTGAGGATCAAATCTAGTGACATCTCAAAGACAGCTTTCAGAACTCGGTATGGTCATTATGAGTTTTTAGTCATGCCCTTTGGCTTGACTAATGCGCCTGGAGTTTTTATGGACCTAATGAATCGAGTTTTCTATGAGTACTTGGATAAATTTGTCATCGTCTTTATTGATGATATATTGGTATATTCTCGAAGTGAAGAAGAGCATGAAAAACATTTGAGGGTTGTTTTAGGGATCTTGAAGGAAAAGAAGCTATTTGCAAAATTCAAGAAGTGCGAGTTTTGGTTGGAGCGAGTGGTATTCCTTGGACATGTTGTCACAGCTCAAGGAATAGAAGTGGACCCCAGCAAGGTAGAAGCGGTATTAAATTGGTCAAGACCAACCAATGTAAATGAGGTTCGCAGCTTTTTGGGTTTAGCTGGATACTACAGGAGGTTCATCAAAGGGTTCTCCAAATTGGCAGGGCCTTTGACGTAGCTGACTCGCAAAGGTACTAAGTTTGAATAGATAGAGAAATGTGAAACTAGTTTTGAAGAATTAAAGAAGAGGCTGGTTAATGCGCCAGTATTAACTATTCCTGAAGGGTCAGAAGATTTTATTATTTATAGTGATGCATCCAAACAAGGAATTGGATGCGTATTGATGCAAAAAGGTAAGGTAGTTGCATATACATCAAGGCAGTTGAAGCCTTATGAGCAAAACTATCCTACACATGACCTAGAACTTGCTGCAGTAGTGCATGCCTTGAAAATCTGGAGACACTATCTATACGGAGGTAAATGCGATATCTATACCGATCATAAGAGCCTTAAGTACATCTTCACACAAAAAGAGTTAAATATGAGGCAAAGGAGATGGCTGGAATTAGTGAAGGATTATGATTGTGAAATCCACTACCACCCCGGCAAAGCAAACGTGGTGGCGGACGCCTTGAGTAGAAAGAAAATGAGCCAAGTAGCAGCTTTGACAGCACAAAAGCCTTTGTGGAAGGAGTTTGAGAGGTTAAGCCTCGAGTTTGTTGCTACGCCATCTAATTCTAATGCTCGTATGGCAACACTCTCTGTTCGACAGACTCTCCGTGATCGGATTAAGAGCCATCAGAAGGGAGACCAATTCTTTGAATACATCAAAGCTGAGGTTAGCACTAAGAAGCGGAAGGACTTCACAATAGCTAGTGATGACACACTCTACTACCAAGGGAGACTGTGTGTGCCAAACTTTGAGGAACTAAGGCAAGAAATTCTAGAAGAAGCCCACTCCACTCCTTATTCTGTACATCCTGGAAGTACAAAGATGTATCGTGACCTAAAGGCAGTGTTTTGGTGGAGGAATATGAAAGAAGACATAGCTAAATTTGTTGAGAAGTGTTTGATATGTCAGCAGGTGAAAGCTGAGCACCAACGACCAGCAGGGTTACTGCAACCATTGGAGGTTCCAGAATGGAAATGGGAACATGTGACGATGGACTTTGTTGTAGGATTTCCAAAATCAGTAACAGGACATGAGGCTATTTGGGTGATCGTGGATCGACTTACCAAATCAACTCACTTCTTACCTATTCGGATGACATTTACAATGGATCAGCTTGCACGACTGTATGTTAAGGAAATAGTAAGACTACATGGTGTTCCAGTTTCCATTGTATCGGATAGGGACCCGAGATTCACATCTAACTTTTGGAAGAGCTTACACAGAGCCATGGGAACCAAATTGAGTTTTAGTACAGCTTTTCATCCTCAGACAGATGGACAATCTGAAAGGACAATACAAACTTTAGAGGATATGCTTCGTATTTGTACCCTAGAATTTGGTGGACATTGGGAGAAACATCTACCATTATTTGAATTCGCATACAACAATAGTCACCATGCATCTATTGGCATGGCACCCTATGAGGCGCTATATGGAAGGAAATGCAGATCACCTGTTCATTGGAATGAAGTTGGCGAGCGGAAGATTTTGGGTCCAGAGATTGTGGAACAAACTGTACAAGCCATTGAAAGGATCAAAGATAGTATGAAGAAGGCTCAAGATAGACAGAAAAACTATGTAGATAAAAGAAGAAGGGATTTGGAGTTTTCCATTGGTGATAAGGTATTCTTAAAAGTTACACCCATAAAAGGAGTTTTACGGTTTGGGAAGAAAGGAAAGCTTAGACCTCGATTTATAGGCCCGTTTGAGATCTTAAAGCGGGTTGGGAACGTTGCTTATTAGCTAGCCTTACCACCAGATCTCTCAGCAGTACATGATGTTTTCCACATATCAATGCTCAGAAAGTATGTCCCCGACCCAACCCATGTAATAAAGCATCAACCATTAGAGATACAGCAAGACCTGAAATATGAGGAGGCACCAATAAGCATTGTTACTCGGGAGGTAAGAAGGCTTCGCAATAAAGATATACCATTGGTCAAGGTGTTATGGAAACATCATTCAGTCAAAGAAGCAACATGGGAGCGCGAGGACGATATGCGATCCAAATATCCCCAGCTGTTTGATGACGAGAAGTAAGGTAAATTTTCGAGGACGAAAATTGTTTTAGGAGGGTAGATTGTAACGCCCAAGATTTTTAAACTGAAATATAATGTAATACTTGGGATTTTATTTTAGCTTCTAATACTTGAGGAAATATGTCCTTTCAAGGGATTATAGAAGCCTTGAGACAAAGGTTCAGTTTTTGAGCCAGTGGCAAAATCGTAAATATTGAGATTCGGGTAAAAGTGTAATTTACCTAAAAACCAGGGGTATTAGCGTAATTAGTCCTTTCTTCGGGAACTAAAATGCAATTAAAAATTGGCCTAGGGACCAAGTTGAAAAGGGTCTAAGTGCAATTACCTGAAAAGTTTGGGCCAAAGTGTAATTCTTGAAATATTTTTCCTAAGGGCATTTGGGAGATTCAAGAAAAGCCTTATAAATGATTTTAGAGATAAGGATGAAGCCTCATGATGATATTAGAGATAAGGATGAAGCCTCATGATGATATTAGAGATAAGATGAAGGCTCATGATGACTTTAGAGATAAGATAAGTATTCATGATGACTTTAGAGATAAAGATTAAGCCTCATGATGACTTTAAGGATAAGATTTGATATGATTTGGATAAGATTTGATAAGATCTTATTTGGATAAGATTTGATAAGAATGATTGCAGAATATTTTAGAAGATATGGAATGATTAGAGAATATTTTAGAAGATTTGAAATGATTGGAATATCTTGAAAGATTTAGAAAAGATTTGAAATGATTGTGACTTACTTGGTGACCAAGTTTCCAAGCCTATAAATAGGGCTCATGGCCAAGAGTTTCCTCATTCTAAGTTGGGATAAATTCATGCTAGACGGGAGTGTTTCGAGCTTTTTGTAAAGGTGAAGCATTCAGCATTCAAATCTCATCAAACCAAGTTAAGGTAAGTACATTATGAACTATTTATGATGTTTAAGCATGACTATGAACTATGTTATGTGGTCCCTCATGTTATGTTATGTTCACGCAAGTTTCGGGACCGGAGCTCGGTAGCGCTACGCACGAGGGTTCTTACCCCTGCAAGTTGGTGGAACCTCTCGTGTCTCCATACGATATGTTATGTTATGTCATGACTTGTTTAAATACATATGATGGTTCTCTTGTACTTACTGAGATTTGCGTAATCTCACCCCCTTTATGTTTCCCCCTCTCCCAGGTGAGCATGAATGAGGAGACCAGGACATGGACGTGGAGCGCGGTGGCTTGTTTAAAAAGGATTTTCAAGAACTTAAGTTTAGTTTTCTTTTGAAAACAATGTTTTTAGGGTTGAACTCTGATCTTTTCCTATATGTATGCCATAAAGCATGTCTTGGTATTTTATTTAATTTAAAGGAAGTATGATTTTTGGTTTTAAGCTCCGAATATTTTTATATGAATATTATTATCATTAAGCATGTAAGTAAGTTACGGGTGTCACAGATTCAAAACTCGATTATTATTTGCATGAGGATTTTATATTGTTGTGCTTAATGCTTTAAAAGATTGCCCACCTTTTAATGATTTAATGATTTATGCTTGACTGATTAAAGGATTGTTATAAATTAGATCCATAGATAATATAATTCATATGCTTGATTATGATATCGAGAGATGATTAGCTCATGTGTGAGAATTAAGGAAGTTTAGTGAGTCAAATCTCCTTCCGAGATTAGAGGTTTCCAAAGAACTTAATGCTTATTTATTTCGTTGATATCTGCTTAGAAATCTGAGAGTGAAATTGAATTAATAAAGGATTAATATGACTTCAAAAATCTTATTAATTAATTGAGGGAAATCTGTTGGTCCCTTAACACACAATGGCCACTCAAGAAGGGGGGGGTGAATTGAGTGATTAAAAACTTATCAACAGAATTCTTTACTTTTAAAAACTCTTGAAATTTTCTTATACAAAATACACTTGTTATAACTATATAAGTTGTTTGAGAGTGATAATAATATAAATACACAAAGAGCCACAATAATCAACACAAGAAATATAGTGGTTCAGTGTCTCCAACACCTACTCCACTCTCTCAAGGTCAACTCGACACTTGAGGTTCCACTATAACCACACCACTAGGTTTCCACACAAGATCACATAGAAAACTTGTACAACACTGAGGTTTTCCCCTTAGCTCATCACCTCGGAAACTATTACAATAAAACACCACACCTAGATTACTTGGGCTCTAAGAGACCACCCACAATCCACAAATAATACAAATGAACAATCCTATGCCCAACACACTTGGACTAATAAGGATATGAATACAAGAACAAAAATTACAAGGCAAGTATGAATATAAATAGAATTTACTAGACTTGGAGAGAATATCTTCTTCTCCTTTGCCTTGGGCTCCAAATGATATATCTTTGAGCTTGAGCCTTGGATTGCTTTATTTGAGTTGCTTGAGAGCTTGGGTGTGCTTTAGGATAGACCTCGATAGAGCATTAGCCTTCTCCAAAAATCCCTTCTTGATATTTATAATGGAGCTTCTAACGGATCTATAATGGCTAGAAAAAATTTGACCGTTGGACTCGAGAGTCGATATCTATTTTAAGTGGGAGTCGACTCCTATTTTAAGTGGAAGTCGACTCTAGTTATACAAGAGTCGACTTCTCTAATGCTAGACTTGACTCTTTGAAAAACACCAATGCTACTAGGTCAACTCTGCTTCAATTGCTCTCGGTTGGGTCGCCTCTAGCTTTGCAAGAGTTGACTCCAGCTTAAGGGGACTTCCAACTTAAGTAAATGTCCTCATTTTATTTTATTTATATTTTACCTTCCATTTACTTTAATACATAAATGTAAATAAGAAAGTACCCCCCATTTGGATTCAATAAAAATATCTAAAAAATCAAAATCCAAAACAATAAGAAAGTAGAATTTTGGTTTTAGTATAAATTCAGGATTTAACAATTTTACCACCTCCAAAATACATACATTCTATTTCTTGAAAAATTCATTAAAAATTATTTTAATAATAATGAATGTTTGCTATTGAAAGATCGAGAGATAGTTTTCCAAAATAAAAATATTTTCTTATATGTTCCCTTATAGAATGTTAATTTTCCAGACTTAGAGAAATAACATTTCTTGATTCATTTTGATACACAAAATACGATAATACTTAAGACATATCAAAAATCCATTATGGGTTTTAAATATACCAAAAATAGTTTTACTAAAATTATATTTTGTCAAACATCAAAACACACAATAGGTTGATTGGAGTAATTTGGCTAAACAAAATCCACTATCACATGCAAATAATTATAAAATACTGTAAGGGTATTTTTGATTTTAAATCAGAATTGATTAAATAATTACATAATCTAGATTAAATGAAATCTAAATCCTAGTACATTCATTAATTATTTTTTCTCATTAAGAATTTAGTTTGTCATTTATTTGTATTTTTATTCATCCGATTAATTAATTAGTTCAACTTAGGTTAATTAAAATTATTTTGGTATTGTGTTTTAGTCCTCGTGGGATTGAAGCACTTTTCATCACTATATGCATATTTGACTAGGGTACACTTGCTTGAATTAATTGTGCATAAATCACACATCAATGGGCAACTACATTATTTTTTTAATCCTTTTCATTGGTCATCTATGACAACGGTCAAATTCCAATCCAAGCAGGGTGCATGGCAACCATCTTTGAACATTTCGACTGTGTTGATGACCATTGGGTTGTCACTTAGTGAACCAAATCTTGAAGATGGCCTAATGAGTGAAGCAGTAAGTTTGCACAGATTAAATTGTTGGAGCAATTAGTTGTTCCATCAAAGACCTCTTTGATTCTGTGCTTGTTTATGTTAATATGCCAAGCGGGAGTACAAATATAATAGACATGCCTTTGATCAGAAGGCACGATCAATGACAGACAAATATGCCTGGGCTAGAGTACTAAGTGGGCATGATACTACCAGTGAATGCTTTCAAGCTCGATCATATGAAAGGATGGTATGTGTTAGCTTTTATTTATTGGGATCTAACTTAATTTATGATACTTTTTACTTTAAATTGGTAGTAATTTACTGCAGATGGAAACTAAAGGGTCAGATCCCATGAAGACTGAACTTGATGAGTGATCTCTAAGTCACAAAAAGCATATGGGATCAACCGAAAGTTGTCCTTGGAGTCTTTTAGGTTATGTAGTGAGAAGGAACCAGAAGAAAGAGTCAACGGAGCACCCATTCATCATCTCGGGCACAACCAAAAAGAAGATAAAAGGCTAGAAGAAGAGTCCAAACTGAGCTTGGATGAGTACTTTCAGAATCATGAGAACTGAAGGTGGACAAAACGAAATTATTATCATGGCCCGCCTCTCGGAGTACCCACTAGCATAGGCAATTCGCGAGAAGATCGCTAAAGGAATGGAACAAAGCACTTCCACAAGACATATAACTCGGTTTATTATTACTTTACAAGGGTACACAGTTTGCCTAGTCACGCCACAACATCTACTAAGATATCTATTCAAGGCCTTGCCTTCATGTATGATGAAATAACATAAGTGGCATGCCAAAAACTTACAACAAAATATCTTTTTCCCCTCATGTGCTTTGTTACAAAAGGAAAGAACAAACACTCGCCAAGACTCTTTGCCCGAAGTGACTCTGTACACGCTACGTACTCTCTCGATTAGGTGTGGCTAGACTTACCACCTGCTACCACCTTGCACTTATCTAACTTGACACATAATAAACAAAGTGAGCCACAAGGCTTAATAAGCATATAAGATGGAAGAAAACATGTAATAAAGACTTACGAATGGGCTAGCAGTGCACGAAATAAACTAAAGTCCACTTGACAATTACACACCGTGATAACTATACTCAATCATATTATGGTATCATTATTATTTTGCTACCTTAACCATCTGCTCATATTACACACATTAATATGCACTTTGCAAGCCAAATTTAAATATAGATTCCATGATAGCATTGTGGACTAACATCCACCCTCACCTTGGCTTCACCTAGGCAAGTCTGGCGAGCCACAACTCCCTCAATTATCCACCGAATATAAACAAGTTGGATATCCCTGTCTTGCGATCACACCGCTACACAAAATAATAAGCGCACTACTATGAGTTCCAACATACCGCACGCGCAACACATAGGTGATTGCGTTATGTGATTTCAACTAAATATGTTTCTGGCTTAGTCTTTTCATATTTTCCTTACTATTGCTTACTAATTGTGGTATAGGGTTAATTAGAGCTCCATAATTCATTTTCCCCTCATTTTCATAGCATTGCTTGCATTTGTTCTTGCACACATTTTTGGCACGATTCCTTAGAACTTTAAGGTCAATAGATATTTTATTACATGCACACCCCACTGTTTAAGAGTCGCTACATATATATATATATGTATACATGTTATTCCCACCCCAAATCCTGTATGCACAATTTGGCTCAACACTAGTGCCAATCCTTAGGAAATATGAGGTAGAGCAATACCTATACAAAAATATGAATTTTCGATGAAACATTCCCATAGCTTCAAACAGACATTTTTTTTTATCGTCCCCACGAGCAAGGAAGGGACTTTTATACATAAGCAGGAAAGAGAAGGGGAACTTGCCTTTCTATAGCTGACTTCGCCTTTCACCGCTCACACGCTGTAAAAATAATATTTTTTTTGGCCAAATAATTAAACCATGGCCTACAAATTAAATTCAATCTGTAGATAATTCTTAAGATTTATTTTCTTACATACCTATTTCCTTTAAATTTTGATTGGGTGAATTATTTCCCAATTTCCTCTGATTTTCTCCCTACTGCCCGTGCTCCCTCTCCTCACTTTAATCTTCACTTTCCTTTGCAATTAGCCCTCTATCTTGGTCGATCGAAGGCCAATTTATAGCCAAAATTTGGGTGACATTTAAGCCACAAAAAGAGAGTGGTCGAGAGGCAATCATGTAGCAGCTAAAGTTGTTGGCTGCCTACACGAAATGACGTCATTTCGGGCGCCTGAAGGCTGAAATTAAATTAGTCTTAATTTCCTCCGGCCACCCATCTGCTCGCTTGATCCCGTGACTGCTCCTTTCGCACGCACGCGCGAGACCACCCGAGTTGCAACCACCCTCAATTAATATTGCCCACTTAATTTCTTTTAAGGAATTTCCTTAGCCACTTCTAGTAATTTCTCCCTTGACCCCATAGTTTTGATTATTAACACCTACGCCCCATGTTTATAATATTACTTATATCACTTTTACTTGAAAAACTAAGAGATTAGTTAACTTAATAAATTTTAATTTTTTACCACATAATCCAATATTTCGCTTTTCAATATTTATTAATTGATGCATAAATGGGTTGTTACAATTATCACTTGAATCATTGGGTCATCTGGAGACAAGATATGATGTTGAGGAGAATTTGGTGCCTACTCACCACACATCATTGTTTAACTCTCCATATATTGTCATAACGTCTATGGAGTGCTCTAGAGTCCCGCCAGATAGTCACCAGAATGAGAAACAACCTCGTCATGATAGTGATAGTAAATCAATAAATGATAATGTGAATAGTAATTCGTCTTCAAGCTGGAATGGCCAGAATCTTTCACTTAAATCTGGCAAGTCCGTCCCAGTTCAAGCCTCAACTATTAATGTGAAACTACATTCCAAGCCTCAACTATTCACTTCCTAGTCCAATGCTACCATCTCATATGGGACCTTCATGCATCCTATACTAGCCACACTCAAGAACATTATTAGGGTATTTTAGTTGTGTAATAGTATAATAGTTAATAGTTTTGTGTGCTGTTATATTTCTATTTTATGTTGTTGAATAAACAATGGCATTTTTGTCATTTTGATGTATTAGTTCTAGGAATATTTAATAAAGTGGCTGAAACCCCAAATGGGTTAATGAAGCATTTTATTATCTTTTGTCTCTTTCTTTGTTTGTGAAATGGTATCAGAGTAATTTTGAAACCCTAGGGCTTCCTTCTATCGAGCCCTAGGTTGTCTTCCGCCGCATGTTTCGCTTCGCCTCCTCTTCCTCGAATCTTTGAAGATCTGTGATACGAAGATCAAAAGGTCTATGATACAAAGGTCAACGATTCCGTGAGTCTTCTTTGTTCGGATTCCCTTTTCGATTTCTTCGTATTTTCTCTTTGTATCTTCTTTGTTCGTAGATCAAGAGATTTGAAATTTTCTCTTTGATTTTCTCTTTGTATCTTCTTTTTTCGGAGATCGAGAGATCTGATTTTTTTTAGATCTGTAACTTTTCTCCCTTGCTTAGAGATCTGTTATCAAAGTTTCTTCTGGAAATCGCGAATATTATGATTCCTCTTAATCAGCAAAACTGTTCGTTCATTTTTGATCTATGGCGACATAGAATCTATCATCTTCATCGTCAAGGATTAATTTCGCCATTGACAACGGAATGATCCTTTCTTCTTACATCATTATGACAACCCCAGCCTGGTCTTGGTGCCCCAGCCATTAACTGGAGATAACTACGCCTCTTGGAGCCGTGCGATGGTGATCGCTTTGTCCATGAAAAACAAGCTAGGGTTCGTAAATGGCTCCATATCGAAACCTACAGGTGATGAATCTTTACTCAATGCCTGGCTAAGGAATAATAATATAGTCATTTCTTGGATACTTAACTCTTTGTTTAAGGAAATTTCCACGAGTGTCATATACTTCAAGTCAGCTCAAGATATCTGGACAGACCTTAAAGAGAGGCACCAATAGAGTAATGGTCCTTGGATTTTTCAGCTGAGGCGAGAATTAATGAACCTAACTCAGGGTTCATTGTCTGTAAGTGCTTACTTTACCAAATTGAAAACTATTTGGGATAAACTTGGTAATTTTAGGCCTGTTTGTACATGCGAAAATTGTTCATGTGGAGGCACTAGGGCATTAGTAGAACATTATCACATGGAATATGTGATGTCATTTTTAATGGGTTTACATGATTCTTTTGCTCAAGTCAGGGGTCAATTACTATTAATGGATCCTATTCCCCCCATTAATAAAGTTTTTGCTCTAATTTCTCAAGAAGAAAATTAGAGGAATGTAGTAAATCAAACTATTGGGAATGATTCTACTCTATTCAATGTTAAACATGATATGCATAAAACTGGTCAGGGTCAGTCTACAAAGAAAGAAAGATCATTGTGCACACACTGTGGACTTCATGGTCACACCATTGACAATTGCTATAAGTTGCATGGGTATCCTCTTGGATATAAGTTCAAGAAGAGAAACCCTAGTCAAATACATCCTAATCAAATGAATTCCACTATTAATCAAGTATGTGAGACTCATCAAAATTTGTCTAGCAGTAATCAGGTTATGGGAGATTTTATGCAAACGTTGAGTCTTACACAATATCAGCATCTGTTGAACATGTTGAATACTCATCTAAACATGGCTAAAACACGAGCAGAACCTGATGCTTCCCAAGACCAAGCATCAGGTACCTGTTTTTCTATTTTCGTGAGTCCAATTCTCAATGATCCTGGGTATTGGATAGTGGATTCTAGGATTACTAGTCATATATGCTTCAATCAATCTTCATTTGTTCATTTAAGGCCAATTCAGAACACATATATTACTCTACCAGATCACTCTCAGATTTCTATATTATATGCTGGAAATGTATTGCTTAGTCACTGTTTAGTGCTTAAGAATGTCCTGTTTGTGCCTTAGTTCAAGTTTAATTTGATCTCTATCAGTGCACTTATAGAAGAAAATTGTATGAGTCTTAGTTTCATCTCTCGCACATGTATTCTCTAGGATGTCAAACATTTGAAGATGATTGGCAGGGGTAATCTTCACGGAGGTTTATATGTCATTGATGCTGATTCTATTGATTTTGAATGTCAACCAGTAGATAGAACATGTATTTCTTCTACTCATATGGCCCATGTTGTAAGCAATCATTCTTGACATAATAGGCTTGGACATATTTCATTCCATAAGATGGAACATTTGAAAGATTTGCTGAACTATAAAAACACTGAGGATGTTTCTTGTTCCATATGTCCATTAGCTAAACAAAGAAGGTTATCTTTTGTGTCTAATAACCATTTATCTCCACATGCTTTTGATTTAATTCACTGTGACACTTGGGGTCCATATTATGTTTCAACATATGCTCATAGATACTTTCTCACCATTGTTGATGACTGCACACGATTCACTTGGATTTTCTTGATGCGGCAAAAGTCTGATGCTAGGGTTATTGTTCCTAAATTTTTCTCTATGGTGGAAACACAATTTAACACAAAAGTGAAGAAATTTAGGTTAGGTAATGCTCCTGAGCTCAAATTTCAGGATTATTTTGGTACAAAAGGGGTGATACATCAATTTTCTTGTGTAGAAAGGCCTGAGCAAAATTTCATAGTGGAACGTAAGCATTAACATATTCTTAATGTAGCTAGAGCACTATTGTTTCAGTCTAGAGTGCTTATTCAATTCTGGGGTGATTATATCCTTATTGCTGTCTTTCTAATTAATATGACTCTTGCTCATATTTTGAAAAATCAATCCCCTTACCAACTTCTCTACCAAAAATCTATTGACTATAATTTCTCCCGCACATTTGGTAGTTTATGTTTTGCCTCTACTTTGTCTTCTCATAGGGCAAACTTTCATCCTCGTGCTACCACTTGTGTTTTTCTTAGATATCCTCCGGGTATGAAAGGCTACAAACTTTATGACATTGCTGCCAAAAATACATTTGTGTCACGTGATTTGTTTTTCATGAAAATGTATTTCCTTTTCATTCTGTTAGCTTTCCTAATGAGGTGGTGGATTCTTTCCCAGATTTGGTCTTACCCCATTCGAACCTTGATTCTCCTCATTCCTTGGAACATGATTCACCCATTCAATCCTCAGATGTAGCAGAATCTGATTCTTCTAGCCCTAATTTTCTCCCTTATATTACAGTCCGTAGGTCTTCTCGAATCAGCAAACCTCCTTCCTATCTACAGGATTTTCATTGTAATTTGTTGAGTAATACTTTCATTCATGATTCCGGCTCTACCTATCCTTTTCACCATTATGTTTCATATTCAACTTTGTCTGCCCCTCATAGAACCTTTCTACTCAATGTTTCTTCCAATTTTGAACCTCAGTTTTATCGTCAAGTAGTGCCATATGGTCATTGGAGAGATGCTATGAGAGCTGAATTAGATGCTATGCATATGAATAATACTTGGTCTGTTACTTCATTGCCTCATGATAAACATTCCATTGGATGTAAGTGGGTTTACAAGATAAAATATAGGTTTGATGGTTCTATTGAAAGGCACAAGGCCCATTTAGTTGCTAAGGGATATACCCAGCAAGAAGGTTTGGACTTCTTTGATACGTTTTCCCCAATTACCAAGCTAGTCACAATTAAATTTCTTCTTGCTTTAGCTGCTATAAATAAATGGTCTCTTGTTCAACTTGATGTTAATAATGCCTTTCTTAATGGTGATTTATTTGAAGAAGTTTATATGGATCTTCCACTCGGGTATAAGCCTCAGGTTCCGGCTCCTAATCAGGGGGAGTGAATGGTAAGTAAACTTTATAAATCCATATATGGGCTTAAACAAGCTTCGAGACAATGGTTTTCTAAATTTTCTAATGCTCTCGTTTCACATGGTTTTCATCAATCTAAGTCAGATTATTCCCTTTTTACTAAGGGTACTGGTACATCTTTTGCAGCACTCTCATTTATGTTGATGATATCATTATTGTGGGTTCTGATCTTGCAGCCATAGCTTCACTTAAAGCGTTTCTTCATGGTCAGTTTAAGCTTAAAGACCTTGGATGCTTGAGGTATTTTCTTGGTCTCGAAATTGCTCAATCGGTTAAAGGTATTTTCTTTTCCCAAAGGCATTATATTCTCCAACTTCTTGAGGATGCTGGTTTTCTTTCAAGTAAGCATGCTACGTTGCCTATGATTCCTAATGTCAAACTGGGTTCTTTTGACGGTGAACTGATTGAGGATCCGTCTATTTATAGTCGTCTAGTTGGTCGTTTGCTCTGTTTGACCATTTCTAGGCCTGATATTACATTTGTGGTACATAAACTTAGTCAATATGTTTCTTAGCCTAGAAAACCTCATCTTGAAGCTGCACATCATCTCTTACAATATCTTAAGAGTGCACCCGGTTAAGGTTTGTTATTTTCTACAGATTATTCCTTACAAATTCGTGCTTTTTTTGATTCGGATTGGGGGTCTTATCTGGATTCTAGGTGATCTATTACTGGATTTTGTGTTTTTATTAGTGATTCTTTAGTTTCATGGAAAGCTAAAAAGCAAAGCACAGTTTCTCGATCATCTGCTGAAGCCAAATATCGGGCACTCGCTTCTCCTGTTAGTGAGATTATTTGGATTAATCAACTCCTTACTGATTTTCAAATTTTTCCTATAGCTCTTGCTTTGCTTTTCTGTGACAATCAAGAAGCTATCCACATTGCCTCTAATCCGGTCTTCCATGAACGCACCAAGCACATCGAGTTAGATTGTCATTTTGTTCGGGACAAGTTGACTGATGGCATGTTCAAACTTCTTCCTATCTGCACACAACATCAACTAGCTGATGTGTTTACCAAACCTTTGTCTGCTACTCGGTTATTTCCTTTGCTTTCCAAGATGGCTATTCTCAATATTCATAGTCCATCTTGAGGGGGAGTATTAGAGTATTTTAGTTGTGTAATAGTGTAATAGTTAATAGTTTTGTGTGCTGTTATATTTCTGTTTTTTGTTGTTGAATAAACAATGTCATTTTTGTCATTTTGATGTATTAGTTCAAGGAATATTTAATAAAGTGGCTGAAACCCCAAATGGGTTAATGAAGCATTTTATTATCTTTTGTCTCTCTTTGTTTGTGAAAAACAACCCAAAAGAGGTTGGACTCACAGAATCGGGGCTGAGTTTAACAATTATGTAGAATGCAAGAAGCAAGGTCCGACAAGCAAGAAGCCCCAACCCAATTTCCCAAATAGGCCTTGATTCGCACCCAGAATCTAGGTCGTACCTAGAAACAAGAACTCAAACTCAACACTCAGAACCCAACTTGACCAGTGACATAGCCACATTCATTAGCTTTGGCAGCAAGTCTTTTCATCGCCTTTCCCCTGTTCATCTCAGTATACATACATAAGAATGGATATAGTTATAAAATAAGTGTAGATTCGTTTGTTTATTTTTTATATGATTTTGTTGTCTTGTATATTGTACAATGAAATCAATATGATGTAGAAGTTGCTCGACTAATTTTTTTTTCCCAATTTTAAAGGCCATTATTAGCCTCAAAAGTGTACGTACAACCTCAATTCATTGTGGTGAGAAAAATGTAGTGGGCGCAAAAAATGTAGGGTTGTATGAGGTGGATTGGCATGGAAGCATGGTAGTATGACATGGTTAAAATTCATATAATCTGATGGTGAACTTTTTCTTACTAGGAAACTGCTTGAGCAGGTGACTAAGTTCAAGAGGTGATTTTCATACAGTGACAACTATCAGTCATATCTAAAGTTCAAAGGTATATTACAAAAATTTCAACTATTACTCATTTTAATTCCAACACGTAAGACTTTGTTTGTAACATCCTAGTAATTCGGGAACAAATAATTATTAATTTTTGTATTAAAGTGATTTGTGATGTATTGGAGTTTTACGGATTTGAATAATTTAGAAGAAGGAATAAATATCGTACTTGAGGTAGTCATTGAATATTTGTGGATTTAAGGGGAATATTAAATTATTTTGTATTAAAAGAATTGGGCAAGTAATTGTTGAAAAATGTGGGGTATAAGAGTTATTAATAAGTGGGGTGTAAGTGGTAATTTTTGGAAGTTGTGGGGTTTGAATGCAATTTTTGAAAACTATGTTGAGATCACTTTAAATTTAATGTAGTATGTATATAGGTTGAAGGAATGGGCTAGTGCGGGAGTGGAGGATGCTGGTTCGAGCTTGCAGGAGTGCGTGACGAGGGAGAATTTTAGCTGATTTGTTTCAGCCAATCCTTTCCCAAAATGACTCTGTTTTGGGCAAGGCAGTGGGGTGTGATGTGCTGTCACTCGGCAGCCACTGATGGCCTTCTCTTTTTGCTATTTAACTCCCGATTTTGGGAGCCTTCGGCCTAGGAAATGTAATAGAAAACAAAAGGAAGAAAAATATAGAGAAAAAGTCTTATGATGTGGCTGAAATGTGGGAGAAAAATGGAAAGAAAATTGGAGGAGATTCTAGTATAATTAAAGATTAGACAGTCACATAAGTGGGGTAACACTACAAGAAAAGCAGAAAAAAATTTAGCGACGGGCTTATACTTGTCACCAAAAAAGAAAATAAATAAATAAAAATTCAAAATTTAGTGACAAGGTTATACCTGTCCCTAAAAAAGAAAAAAATAAATAAATAATTCAAAATTTAGCAACGGGGTTATACCCGTTTCTAAAAAAGAAAAAAAAAATTCAAAATTTAGTGATGGGGTTATACCCATCACTAAAAAAGAAAAAAATTAAATATCAAAATTAGTAATGAAATAAAATTTATAAACTTATATTTGAATTAGTAATGAAATAAAAATAATATTCATTAAATAAGCTTAGGAAATTTTGGAGTGTAAATATAATTTTAGAAAGTTTGGAAGAAAATACTATAAATATAATTTATGCACATTAATAGTCAAGGAGACTTCCAGATCGGCTGGCTCGCGCCCATGCATATAGGTGCATGATCCTTGGAGGTTGGGGGTTCAATTCTAAGGTGCAACGCTTGAGATTATTGCTGGGATTATTATCCTAGCCTGGCACGCGGCGTGCATGAGGGGAAGGCAAGTGTGCGTTGATTTTGCGAGTATGGGCTAAATTTAGCGATGAAAAATTTCCGTCACTAATTAGCGACGGAAAAATTTTGTCACTAAAAATTCTGCTATTGAATTTAGCGACGAGATTTGACCCGTTGCTAATTAGCGACGAGTATAACCCCCGATGCTAATTAGCGACGGGTATAACCCTTGTCATTGATTCCGTCTGTAATTAGCCACGGGTGTAACCCCTATTGCTAAAAAAAAGTCATTGTTAAATTTCAGCGACGCCCTTTTTAATGATGAAAAGGTACTCATCACTGAATCCGTCGCTAAAAAATTTAGCGATGGATTTTGATGTTTTAGCGATGGAATTTTTTGTCACTAAAACGTTGCTTTTTGTAGTGTAAGTTATATTGATAAATTCGTATGGTTGGAACTTAATTCAAGGCATAATTTTATTAATTTTGCTTGAATTATATTATTTTCCAGCATGTATTAATTTAGCGACGTGGGGGCTTAAAATCCCTGAAATTTGCTAATTTAAGGAAAGCTCTTTACTCCCTTTGTGAGTCTCATTCGATTTATGAGTCTTATTTCCTTCCTTAATCCGATTTGGTTATGGGAGATATTTAATTAAATTAAATTAGGGATTCCTTTGGTGTAAATTAAATTAAATTAAATAGGAGGCTTCTAAGGTTTTATTTGGTAAGTGCTTACAGGGTATTGTCCTGCCCCTACTTCTTGGGAATGATGTTGAACCTGTATGGGCTAGGTTCCTAGAGGGTTGATGGGATTTGGTTGTGGTTATGGTTTCTTGTAGATGAAAGTTGTTGTGGCGTAGTGCAAGAACTATCTTTCGGTGGGGTGATGTGTTGACCATTTGGTGACACTAGAGCGAATCGTCGATTGAGCCAAAGATGATTGTCGACCGGTTATCCCTAGTCACATATTGTTAACCGGTGCCTGGTCACTGTCGACCAACTCTGCCATTATACGACACACCGCATAGCATTATAGTACATGGGGTTGGGTTTGCATACATTAGGGGTCATGCTTGTATGTGTTGAGGGTGTGAGCATTAGCATGACATGGTTAGCCTCTTGGTGCTAACTTGTGTATGTTAAGCGAGCATAGGCACTTAGAGCATTCGCTTGTATGGATTCCTATGTGGGTATAGCATGGCCTGATGCTTGGCTTATGGGGGTCTTGTAATCATGTTAATGCTGCAAAGGCCATTGTATTTATTATCTATTGCATTGCATGGTTCCGTTATGATATGGTGTGGGATTGTTCTTTGATAGCTATGAGTGGAGCTGGGCTCTGGGTATCTATTGAGTAGCTCTGTTATGATGTGGTATGGAGTTGTCTCTTGATAGCTATGAGTGGGAGCTAGACTATAGGTAGCTATGACTCAAGAACTTTGGTACGTGGATTGTGTTATGGGAGCCTCAGGCTCATGGGGATAGTGTTGTGGGAGCCTTGGGTTCGTGTGGATCATGTGATGGGAGCCTTGAGCTCATGTATCATATGCCAGCCAGTCATGGCTATGGCAGATTTGTACGCTGGAACTTGGGTGCCAGGATGTGCATTTCGCATGTGGGCCCTAAGGACCATTATGTGCATTGGTATATTTATGTTATGCATCGGATATCCTATTGCATGGTATGGTGTGGCATTATCATATGTGGCATTCCACTTCGTGGGGGTATTTTGGGTGAGAGATTTATTCCCAGCCTTATCATTGTTATATTGTGGAGTGTATTCTAAGTGTGGTTTATCTCCAGCTTTATATTTGTTTTAACTACATTTAGTGGGACGTATTTTAGTGTGGGAGGTATATCCCTAATCTTTCCTTTATTCTTCTAATATGCTTACTGAGCCTTATGGCTCATCTTGTTTCTAACATCATTCCAGGTGTGGGAGATGATGTTGAGGATGGATCATTCAGGGTGTCGGTCTTAGGTGGCTATGTGTACAGGGTAGTCTCAATCGAAAAGATTTTGGGGTGTGAGTTATGATTAGGGGCTCAAGCATTGTGGTTTCTTAGATTTGATTGATTGATGTATTGTTATGTATGATATGTTAGTTCCAAATGATGACAATTATATCCTAAGAGGGGGGGTGAATTGGGATTATGGTAAATTCTTCGATAGTTTAAAGATCTATTGCTTACAGAACACTATGTTTTGAAATTAACCTTTCTATTAAATATGTTTTGAAATATAAAGGAGTATGTTTCGAAATCAACCTTTTTGTTTAGTATGTTTCGAAACCTACTATATATGTTTTGAAACCTTCCTCAGTTCCTCTCTACTTTGCTTATTTAAAAACTTTTAGCTTTTGAAAATGATTCTTTTGAAAGCTTGAACAATGAGAATGGGAAAGTAAAATAGTAAAACAAATTAACACAAGATTTATAGTGGTTTCGTACCCCACTTAATCCACTACCTTCAAGCTTACCCATTTGAAGAATTTTCGAACCCAATCACTTTCACTAGTGATCAACCATAACAAAGGTTTTACCATGGTTCACCCTAAAACTTTGTACATGATGAGTTTTATGGCTCAACTAGAACCTTGACACACTGAGTTTTGAGATTCAACTCAAACTTTACACCACAATGAGTTTTAAGGCTAAACTCAAACCTTGCAAACCTTAACAAGATAAATAAACCTTATCTTTTACAACCCAACACATTGTTTGCAATAAAATGTCTTACCAAATGGATGTACAAACCTCTTGGATTGAGGTTAGGAGAGCTAAAAGGATGAGACTCAGCTTGTTTCTCCTTATCACACCATAATGCACATCAAGAATTGAGTGGATGGATCTTTTTTGAGAGCTTGTCAAAACGATTTCGTTCACTTGTGCTTGTGTATGTATCTTGTGTCTCTTGTATGTGTGTTCTCATGTATATGCTTGTAAGTTCTACTTCTTATCTTCAAAGAATTGTTATATATACCAAGAGATAGAGCTTTGGCTAATTATAACCGTTAAAGACAAGATATTAAAGTAGGTTTCGAAACATAGCTTATTGGTTTTGAAACAACACAATTTTACACTATGGTTTCGAAACATACATCACATGTTTCGAAACATCCAACATTTACAACTGGTTATGCACTTAGAGACAGAATGAGTATGAGACAATACTTTATGTTTACTATGATTTTGTTTTGTTCTCCACTTTCAAAATTTTGAAATTGAAATCATAGAGTATGGAGATTAAATAAAAAGTAAACTTTTAAACAGCTTTTGGATGTAAAGAAATTGAAAAGCAAAAAGCATCTCGATTTTTTAAATATTCTACTGACAGAGTAAGAGGTTTCGAAACATACTTCAAAAATTTATTTCAAAACATATGCATCTCAGATTTTTAAATGCTCTGCTAACAGAATTGTCATAGGTTTTGAAAAATATGCTTAAATCTCAAATAGGTTTCTAAAAATAGCATGCAGAATTAACAAACATTGAATCCTTATCAAAAGGCATTTCGAAACAGGTATAGAAATATGGTAGAATGATGTTTTGAAACATAGAGACTAAGTTTCGAAACAAGATGCATGAACTTTGGATTTTTCAAACATTTGAACATTCATGCCAAACACTATTAATGCATGTTTCGAAATATGAAAAGCTTATTTCGAAATATGAGATTCACATAAAAAAAAAATTCATTTTAAGATAGGTTTTTCATTAAACTCATTTTCTTATATATTAAAAAATATGATACAACATGATAAAGCCCGTGTATTTATGATTAATTCACTTCTGTTGTTGTATAATTGTGGGGAAAAATCCCAGCTCGGGCATCTGTGTTGTTAGAGTGCTTATATGTTTAAATTAAGGAATTTTTTGGGTTGTCACATTGTTCATGCAATGGATTTTGTTACTGAGCAATTTTGTGACCTAATTTGTGTTCTACCATGTATCAAATTACATAATTGCTGATACATACGTTTTGTTAATTAATTGTTAGAATTGAGGATCTTTGTGCCTAATGTAATGTTTCTTAAAAATTAATGAAAAGGGAAGCAAGAACTCTATTTATTTATGGTTGAACTCGCATAATAGTTAATAAGGATTAGGCCCTTGAGTTTTGGCCTTCCTTCTTCCTCAACTAAGAACTCTTGTAGAAATCGTAACTCAATCTACAATACTTCTAGTTCAGGAAAGCTGTTAGTTTCTCCAGAACAAACCAACTCCTTCCCATAGTATGAATCCAAGCCTAATGTAAGGATATTAAGTTTAGGTAATTTCTTTAAAGTAATCATTGGGTTTAATTCTAGTTTTGTGTTCCAAAGGCTAAGCTCTATGAGGTAATGGGGAAGTTCATCATGTTGAGGAAAATCGACCAAGGTTGGCCACAGAAGTAGCTTACGAAGGTTTACATATTGATACAAATCCAATATTGATCTTACTTCAATAGACTCTATCACAGGTGCATAAGATTTTGATTTTGCAATGCAATGATGATAGGTTCAATACTCTTAGGTTTTGTGAGAAGGGAGTTGCACCTGGAAATACCTCAATGATATGCTACTCAGTTGTATGAAGACTTTCAATGTTCTCAAACAATCAAGTTTGTGTAACCAATTGACCTCAAAAACTTTGGCAGGATGAAAGTGTCGACATTTGGAATTAGTCGACCAAGATTTGTTGGCCCGCACTTATGTAATAAACTTGAAAGGGGAAAAGAAACTGGTATGATTTAGGTTGCGCTTCTTTGGCTGGTTGGCCCCTGTAGATACTCCGAAGCTCAAGTAAGTAAGCTAGTAAAAAAGAAGCAGAGTATCAACATGTTGGTAGGGAAAAGCATACCTGGCTCTGAGGAGAGTTGGCTGATATATAGGAGGAGGGAATGTCTTCCTAGCTGCGTCGTGTACCTACAGGTGATAAGATTGAATATCTTGCACCAGCGGAGGCACTAAGGTGGCAGTATGGTGCCGATGGGACCCTCATTAATATGGATGGGATTTGCCATTAATGAGGATGGGATCTGAGGCGGGCGAGCGAAAATTCAAAAGTGACTGTAATGATATTGTTGCAAGCGAGTATAGGGCTAGGATAGGACCAGCATAGGCCAAGGAAATGGGCCGAAAAGGTGGGCTAGGTTGGACCTGGGCAGCCCAACCAAAAAAGCCCCTAGTCCACAACTGTTCTCTGGTTATTATGTAGTCTTCTTGTTACATGAGGTGATCAGTCAGGTTAGCGAGTTGGAAGTGTCGCTAAGAGCTCGCTGAAAACTTGCTGGGAGCTCGCTTAATAGTATTGCTAGGTGCTCGTTAGGCCCCACGGTCCGAGCTTGGGTTTTAGCGATGTGCTAAGTTCGCCCCGACGAACTCAGCTTGGGCTTATTGGGCTTTAGATGATTGGGTCGGCCTACTGGGTTGAGTTCAGCCCACAAGGGGTAGTCTGGGAAATACTTGTAACATAAAGTTTGTTAAAAAAAAATTAATTCAATTAAACCTATTCAAGTTGACCTCACATATAGAGGGAGCCCAACAGAAAGAGGTAAGAGAATATGTCTTCCCATACAAAATTAGGAAGGATGAATTTGTGACATTTAAGATTTGGGAATCTTGCTTTCATGAGAAGGGAGATAATGCAAGTGTTCAGAATTGCCAATTTCATGTAGAAAAGACTTGGGAATCTTGTCTTCCATTACACTTTTCACTTGAAGAGATTTTAAGTATTCGGTAAAAAGACCCTTAACCTGTTTTTTTCTCAAATTTGATAATCTATAGAGGCATAGTTTCCAATATTACTTTGATGGATAATGACTTGACGTGCTCTAAGGTAATAAGCGTAAAAAGGTACCTCACTAACGCTGTTAAAAAAGTTGATCTCCCTAGCCTCCCTCATGGAAGATATCATGGATATGACAACTTTTCACAGTCCCATTGAACCTTCTCCCAACAAATTGAATAAGGTTTTTACCGAGTAGGTGTAATAGGTAATCCTGTCTTGCATTGTCAATTGCTCTTACTCCACTGCCATGTAGAAATCCCTCAGCTACCCTATAAATTAATTATTTTAAATGCACAAATCTCATAGTCCTCTAGAAATAGGCCAAAGCATGAAAAACATAGTTTCAACTTTGAAGGTAAATATTTGTAGCTCAAAGGCAAAGATCTTTAAGCATTGATCTTCATCTTGACCCATATTCTCTAATATCCCTTGCCATTCATGCTCAGTTCTATCTCTTGATAACAATAGGCCTGTTGTAACATGCCATCTTTCTAGTATTTTCTCACCTATATTTTTGAATTTTGAGGAATCACTACGTTTATCATTGTTTTATGGGGTAGTCATAATCATTTTGGAGAAGAGTTTTCTGTTATTTTCTTAGTCTAAGGGTTATAATTCATGCAAGAAATTTTGCTCACACTCCAGTATAGTTATTTTACATTAGATATCGAATAATCAGAATAAGAGATTTTAAATATTTCCATTATGTAATGCGTGTTTTTTTTTTTTTTTCAAATTTTCACTTATCATGGCCTTACAACATCATATCCATAGTTTACATGTCTAAAGACTCACACTTGAAAGCTAGAGCTTCACCATTTCAGATTAAGATTGATAGAGATGTTCAAAGAGCTAACCCATCATTGAGAAAGCCACAAAGAGAAAAAGAAAGAAACAATTCTTCTCTCTCTCTCTCTCCCCCCCTTGATTAGTTGAGGACATCAAGATATGTATAGTTGTAAGTGTACTAAAATCCCTAATTAGCATTGGGTATTGGAACCCTTCATTCTCCAATACCTTCTTGGGCTCTGGAACGTGAGTGTGCAAAGTGGAAGAATAAAATAGAAACGCTTTGATAATGTGAAAAGGCAATAGGAAGAAATAACAAAATAGAATATTATTTTTTAATTAAAATGGAGAAATTTCAGCAACATATATAGTTTGTTGGGTGAAATTTTTTGAATTGTCTGTGTGAGATAAGATAAACACCCAAGAAGGGGATGAGTAGGGTTTTCAAAAACTTTTCTTTATTTTGAAGACTCTTTGAGTAAATCAGTTTGGGTTTTTCAAAATAAAGTTTTGAATATTTCCTTTAAAAAAATTATATGAGATAAGTGTAAGATAAAATTAATGTAAGAAAATTTATACTTTTTAAGATTTAGAAAGCTTTTGATGAAGTAGTAAAATTGATCTCAAACTTAGAATGTAAAACATTAAAAGCTATAAACAAATTTTCATTTGAAAATTGTTTTTCATATTCATCAATCTTATTGATAGTTTCAGTTATATTATAAGCATGTGTAAGGGTTACCTCTTATTCTTCTTCATTATGCCTCTTTCGACAAGGGGATGGAATTGGAGATTCTTGAAGATGATTTATTTGATATCCCTGTGTTAACTATCAAAAACTTCACACAAAAGATTAGAACTAGCAAATTTATCTAAAGGAGAATGCATGTTAAAATCTATGGATGATTTTGAAATAAAACTATTTTTCATGTTGTTACAAAAAATGTTTGCATAAGAAGTGATGACACCAAAATCCCCCTTTAATACCATGGATTGCTCTTAGCGGTTAAGCTAGAAAAATAAACAAGAGCACCTACTCTGATACCAATTGAAAGATTACCCAAAAGGGGGTGAATTGGGTGTTTGATACTTTTTCAAAATATTTGAAATATAATGCAGTAAAGTTATTTGATGATAGCATTTTACTTAAACTAAAAACAGTTGCAATAACGGATAATATATGCAAGTATATATGCACCATAAAGGATTTTTCATAAAAATTATTTTGAGAAACTTTAATCATTTGATGAAAATGTTAATAGAAGGATGTATGCATTTAAGGAAGGAAGGAATTTAAGACGCTTTTTTGCACTAAGAAGAAACATTTTGAAACACATGAAATTAAATGTATGCATTTGAGAAATAAGTGTGTACATCGATAGATTTGGAAAACATTTATATAAGCAATGAACTTTTGAGCCTGCAATAAAAACCATTTCAGAAATTATTAATGATGTTTAAAATATCATGTGAATACATAGCATAGGATAACAAAAATGTTTTTATGAAAACTAAATATGAGTTTGTTTTATATATATATATATATATATTTGTAAAGATAAAGGAGAGCAGTTAAAACAATGCATTAGTAAAACAGTTATGAAGATGTGTGAGGATATGATTTTTAAGATGATTTCAACCAAGTAAGCATTTGAATGATAGTTAAAAGAATAATGCCATGAACTATTTTTATGCATGAAAAACATATGGCAGATGAAGAATCATACATTTAAAACATAAATATAAAAAGATAAGTAGCATGAACACAACAATTTTAGAATGATTTGGCCAACATGCTTAGTTCACTACCTTAGTTTCTTACTAAGAATTTTAAAACCATTCACTATAGGACATTAGTTTTTAGGGCTCAACTATAACCCATAAATAGTTTTTACATGTTCAATTATAACTGTAACATCCCGCATCGAGCGATAGGATAGACTGGAACAACTTACCTTGATGGGCTTACGCCAACTTCCCAGATGGTCACCCATCCTTGAGCTTCCTCAGCTCAAACACTCTTAACCCGAGAGTTCTTTGCCTACATTCATTCCAAAAGATATCCAACTGATGTTATTTCTTTCCTTACTTATCCTTAATATATATTACTTTTCTCTGAACTCTTGGGGTATTACATTCTCCCCCCTTGAGCACATGACGTCCTCGTCATGATACCAAGCTGTCAGAGCCCGCTCCCAGATTTTTCCCGCTAGCACAGGAAGTTTGAGAGAAGGTCTATTAAGGATGGATACAAATACTCAAAATTGTTGAGAAATTTCTCTTTGGAATTTGCTCACCAATAATAGGAGTCAAAATAGATTACATAACACTCAGTACATTATCATCTTGGGCTTATTGCCCATACATTTTCAAAATAAAATGGCACCAAGGCTTTTTTTTTTTTTTTTATAAAAAAAAATACAATAAGCCCTATGTTTCTTGCCCTCAACATACACCCACGAATCTTTGAGGATGGGACATCTCTGTACATATCTAATCTGAATTCTCCCCTAAAATATCTATCTTCCATTACCTGAAATGACAAAAAAAATAACGTGAGCCACAAGGCTCAGCAAGTATATAGCAAAGGAAGTATCCATAGCATGATACATGAAGGCATGAATAATTTGGAGTCAAAGAAAATCATTACCCAACATCTACACCCTTTGGGTTCATGCCTTCTAGACTAGACATTAACATCCTCTAAGAATACACTTGCTTATGGTTTTCCAGACTCATATTTCAAAGTGAGCCATAAGGCTCGCAAAATATATATATATATATATATATATCAATAGAGCGAGAAGGAAGTGATGCATAAAAAAATAGAGTACACCCGTGTAACATCCCACATCGAGCGATAGGAAGGACCAGAACAACTTACCCTGATAGGCCTACATGAACTTCCCAGGGGGGTCACCCATCCTTGGATTACCCCAGGTCAAGCATGCTTAACTTTGGAGTTCTTTGCCAACATTCAGTCCAAAAGGTATCCAACTGGTGTTATTTTTCTTTCTTACACTATCCTTGATATATACTAACTTCTCTGGGCTCTTGGGATATTACATTCTCCCCCCTTGAGCACATGACGTCCTCGTCATGCGACCTTACAATTGGTCCCAGATCTCCCCCATTTGCATGGCTGATGTGGGATTCACCTAAGGTGCCTACACGCACCCCCCTAGGGACTCAGCGTTCTCACTGAGGTTTGCCCCACCATCACGCTTAGAGGCTCGGGAGTCGGCTTTGATACCACCTATAACATCCCGCATCGAGCGATAGGAAGGAATGGAACAACTTACCTTGATGGGCCTACACGAACTTCCCATGGGGGTCACCCATCCTTGGATTACCCCAGGTTAAGCACGCTTAACTTGGGAGTTCTTTGCCAACATTCAGCCCCAAAGTTATCCAGTTGGTGTTGTTTTTCTTTCTTACACTATCCTCGATATATACTAACTTCTCTGGGCTCTCGGGATATTACAACCCGACTCCCCAATAAAATTTAACCCATCCTTCAATTCCCATTTATAAAACCATCCCATAAGCAAGCATCTATTACAACAAAGGGAGAAATAGAGTTAAGGCATGGATAAATCAAAGTGGATTATACCCTACTCCCTAAGTATGAGTAGCATTTCCCATTTAACTCCCATTAATAAAATCATTCCCATGCCATTTTCATTATGCATTTTATGCACCATTTCATTACTCATGAATACATAGATCTCCTTACTTAGCAACAAGGCACACATAAAACCCATCTCTTTCCATATGTGACTCATAACACAAGAAGTCACCAATTCATGCTCATGCAATTTTACATAAAAATGAAAATATATGCACCACATTGGCCTTCTATGCCTCCACATCCATGACTATAATTCTTACATATATATATAAAAATCCATCACCTACCACAGTGGCAAGAGCATCACTTGCCTGGTTTATGGCCACCTCACCCGCGCCAGGCGCTCAATGGCATATCTAGTCTCACACTTGCATAACTTAGCTGTCGTATCAAAATAATAATAATAATAATAGGAGCTAAGATAATGATATCAATGCATCATACAAGATAAGAGAGTTCCATGGACATGCCAACCAAAAGCATAACGTAACAACTTCCCAAAACATGACCATTATGGGTAATATAGATTTAGGAAAGCCTTAAACCACTCAAAACATAACAAAAATATATCTATTATATATCAAATTAAAGTCCTCGAAGTCTAGTTTATGACACTTCAAACAGATCGCAATTCTGAATTCTATGTCAAAAGATATGGCTGAAAAAGCGAAACATGCGTAGAGTAGTCAAAACCATGGCCGAGTCGACTCAGCCCGAGTCGACTTGGCTGAGAACGATGGAAAAAGGCTAAAAACCCATCGAAAACCCACAAAATGGCCACCAAACATTCCAAAACTTTCATTCTAGCTTCCTAACCCATCAATGTCATTCCTTAAAGGAAGAATGGGGTGAACAAACCCCAACGAAACCATCAACAAGACCCAACAAAGGCTTGACATAACAATACGTAACATACGGATCAAAGGAAAAATGGAAAAAATATACAACCGATACCAATAATACTTTTAACCATGAGAAGATAAAGAGTCATGAAGCATTTTGACATTTCAATAAACAGGAAGGACAAGCTTGGACAAAAGAAACCAAGAGTGCAAGGAGAACTTGCCTTTGATGAAGAAAAATCCAAGAAAAAGGAATGCACCCAGCTACAACTTCTCTTCAAGCTTTAATAGACATCAAAAATGGAGAGGAAGAAAGAAGGAAAACTAAGAAAAAGAAGGAGAAATGAAAGTCACGAGAGAGAGAGAGAGAGATTGGGAGATGAAGAAGAAAACAATTAAGGTGGCATGGAGAGGTGAGGGGGAGGGAATGGCTTGCCAACCACTCTCCCCTTTGCTTTTACCAATATACCCCTCACATAAAACACACACACACAAATATCCAAGCCCCTAATGGTCATTTTCATTTTCTCATTTTCTTTTCCCATTTATATAATTCCATCTCTCATTATTATACACATGGGCCTAAGCCCAAATCAAAAAAGTCCATTCATATAAATACATGGGTCTAAGCCCAATTCATTGGCCAATTAAATATAATGACCTATTTCCATTAGCCTACTCGAAAGGCCTCAACATATCTTTAAGCCCAATGAGCTTCACAACATTATAAAAATTAAAATATACAAAATCTCCTCTTGGGCTCAACCCAAGCTTCCAAAGCCCAATCCATTAATTTAATACCTAATTTATTTATATAAATTTTGCCACACAAAAATATTTCTTAACATTTAATTTGATAGGGTAAAATTTTCCAATCTCCATAAATAAAATATTAATAAACTCCTAGGCCTACTAATGGGTCGTTACAGTTTCTCCCCCCTTCAAAGAATTTGGTCCTCCAATTTCGGACTTGGCTATACGCACAACTAGGAAAGAGATGCCTCATCTCAACTCTACTCTCAGGTAGCCTTGCCCAAATGGGGACACAGGCCCCAACCAAATCATACGAAATCAACTAACTTCTAAACACATTCCTTTTTGTAACGCTCCATGGCGTTTCCTCATGATACCCTAACCTTGACCTCTATGGTCTATTAGTGCATCACATGCTAAGGATCCAGCACATCCTTCCTTAACATTAATACTTACAACACTTCATGCACACCTGCCATACCAAACTAATTCATATGCTAGAGATCCAACTTACTCTAAAATCTCAAAGAATCAATGTAGCGGAAACTAAACCTCCCTGAAATCACAATTTAGCATACACCCATTTTGGGTATTGCCTTTTACCATGCACGATCATGACAGCAACTTCAAGTTATAATGACTTTTATCCATGCAATTCCTTTTGCCTGTCTTGGGCCACCTTCATTCTAGCCTTAATAACTCTAATCTTTTCTAAAGTTCGTTCAATGATTTCAGGCCCAATAGTGCCCTATCCCCTATTTCTTCCCACAAATAGGTGACCCATATGGCCTGCCATATAATGCCTTGTAAGGTAGCATTCCAATATCGGAGTGATAGCTATTGTTGGAGGTAAATTTACCAATGGAAGGTGGTCATCCCCACTGCTATATAAATCTAGGATACTATACATGCCCGCAACATATCTTCCAACACCCGTATAGTTCTCTCCAACTACCTATCTGACTGTGAGTGAAATGCGATGCTGAACCTTAACTTTGACCCCAATGCCACATGCAATGCTTCTCAAAAGTACGGGGTAAATCGGGGATCCCAATCCGATACGATACTCGCTGGAATGCTATGCAACTAATAATCTCCTCAACATATATCTTCGCTAAACAACTCAAGGGATGGATCTTTTTAATAAACAAGAAGTGGGTCGATTTCATCTGCTTGCTAACTATCACCCAAATAACATCATTCCCTTTGCCGCTCTAGGCAACCCTATCACAAAGTCCATGGAAATATTATCCCACTCCTGCTTCGGAATGGGCAATGACTGCAATAGTCTCGCAGGCTTCTGATGTTCCATTTTGCCTTGCTGGCACACTATGTAACCCAAAACAAATTTAGCTACCTCACAGTTCATGCCGTCCCACAAAAACTGTCGCTGGAGATTCTGATACATCTTCGTTGCACCAGGATGGATGGTGTAATGGGACTTATGGGCTTTAGATAAAATCTCTTGCCTAACCTTAGCATTATTAGGAATACAAGCATGCCCTTAAAACATTAATAACCCATCATTTCTCCGATTGAGCGCGAATTTCTCCAAATTCGCCATGATATGAGTTAGTCTTTCATCTCTCGGTTGTTGACCCCAAATCTGCTTAATCAAAACTGACTGCACCTTTATACATGCATAATGCATAATGGGTCTCTCCTCAAAAAAAGAGATAGACATTTCATGTACAATTCCCTCTAGTGTCTTAATAATCCCTATAATTCGCTTGGCAGCTGCAGATGAGACACAACACTGGGCTTCCACCTGGACTCTAAGGCATAACGCCAAGTGTTCTTCATAGATGTGGCCAATATCAAAGGCCATACCATTTGATGCTCAATTTTTGGAACCCTCTATAGAAGGTCTTTCCCAATAAGTTAACTCGTTTTCCAAGTCATTCAAGACAACAGAGCAACGATGCTCAAAATCTTTCTTTAACAACCAACTGCACACCTTGTTGTCTAAGAGACTCCTTATATTTGCAATAATCATAAATGGTGACCACTTCTCTACCACTCAAACCTTGGTAAGATCCACCGAAGGACTACTTCCCTTGATCGAAATTCGCATTTGCTACTCATAATATACCTTTTGTGATTTCCCAACTTGGTCAAAACAACCCTTAAATACTCCTGGTGAGTCTCCTTACTCAGCGAGTATATCCCCTATATCATCGATGAACTACAATATCGATTTTGAGATGACTTACTTCCCCGTCTCATCATTCATTGATACCATTTGGACCACATGACAATCTTGGAAAATGTCTCACCGCAACAACCGTTCCCATAAGTCATCCACTTCTGGTAAGGTTCTTATCAGTCATGGTCTCTTAGTTCAAATACCACCATTCGTGCATGCCACTACACTACCATATTTCGTCTCTCTTTATGAACTTATCCAAGATTATCTATGCGCTATTAACATACATTAATACCACACATCAAATATTAATACACATACATACCTGTATATATTAATTGCATTACTATTTTAATGGTTTTAGAAAACCACACTTAGCAAAAACACAGTCAACAGACAACCGTTCATGACCGGTCGATAGCTCCTTACCATCAGCCAACTGCTGCCATGCTGAAATAGGCTATCTCCCTATTATTTTCTTCCCCTTAAATTCTCATTAGCGTACAGAATCACATTACATTTTGATATAATCTAGCCTTATCTAGGTTCTATATATATATATATATGTATGTGTGCGTTCATTTGGTAACCCTTACTCTTTCTTTCCCCTCTATTTCACTGAGCACATCCTTGTCCTAAACCCAAACCAGAAATTCAGGTAGGTAACGACACATGTCTTACATATAATTCCAACTTAGTTCCTCATTAATTCAGTTTCGTACTCATCCAATCAACTCACTTGTGAGTACTACACACTCATTGACTATAGATTAATGGCTATTCAATCCTCAAGCCCTTCCCTCACATGGAGACATTCCTCCATTTTTAAGGCCTTGAAGAATCCAACACAAAAACCCATAGGTCATGCTTACTCCAATGCGTACGTGTAACACCCCAAGTTTTGAAATCCTAAACCTAGATGTGTTAACGTTCACCTTACTTTAAATGCAGAAATTATTTTATTTTTAGCTTTTTTTTTTTAAATAAAATTCTATAAAAGTTTTGACAGAGTGTCCCCTGTAAATTAGACTTAGGCAACCTATAAAGGGACAAAACACCCACAACAATAGAAATATTAACCAACTAAACCCAAAACCATCTTATTCAAAACTTCAAGATTAAACAATTAAGGAAATGGGTAAATAATGAACAAGACAAGTCCAAAACTAAAACCCTATGCCATTGGTTATTGGGTGAGTATGCCTCCAAGCGATCTCCTCAACTCATCTAGATTTAGGATTTAAAAACTTGGGGTGTTACATTTATGGTATTAGAGCCGACCCTTGGAAAAAGCGGTCCAATGAGGGCGGGGAGTGGCGCCGGGGCGTGAGGCCTGATCAATGAGCAGCTCCTGGTAGGCTTTTAGAATGGAAACCTCCAAAGGGGAGAAGGTTTGGGACTAGTTGTAAGGTCGCATGACAAGCATGTCATGTGCTCAAGGGGGGGAGAATGTAATATCCCAAGAGCTCAGAGGAGAATTGTATATATCGAGGATAAATAAGGAAGGAAACAACACCAACTGGATAACTTTTGGGCTGAATGTTGGCAAAGAACTCCCAAGTTAATCGTGCTTGACCTGGGGTAATCCAAGGATGGGTGACACCCCTGGAAAGTTCGTGTAGGTCCATTAGGGTAAGTTGTTTCGGTCCTTCTTATCACTCGATACGGGATGCTACAGGTGGTATCAGAGCTAAGAGTTTTAAAAGAGATTCTGTAGACTTTAAAAACTTGATTAAAGGGTATACGGGTGCTGAGTCATGCCACAAGTGAGTCCTCCTCGATCATCTAGTAAGGTCAATTTTTTTTAAAGTTATTGCATGTTCTTTAATGTTAGAATGTTGTGATTTGCCTGCATATTAATATGTAGTGTTTCCTTATGAGTATGTGACTGCACTCTCACCCTGCAATTAAAACACAATAAAAACAAATCATAATAAAATTTTTATATTTTTTTTTATTTTAGTGAGAGGTTTATACTCGCCAGTGTACGAGTGCAGTTGTAGTCCAAATTTAAATTTATATTTTCTGGATGAATCCAGGTCGTCCACTGAGAGATTTATTTATGGCAAAAGAAAAAGAATGTCACACACACGCACACGCATTTGGACAAATTGACAACAAGATTTTTTATGGTTTTGTTTTTAGACAACAGATACTAGAAAATAAAGTAAGGCATAAATTGAAATAAACATTAAACGTAAAAATATGAATTTGGATAGTGCTTGAGTTAAGACAATTTCAGTACCAACCCGTTGATTCCCAAATTTTAGCATAAAAGATTAGCAACATTAATTTAATTTCAGATATGAGGGTTTGTTATTAAATGCAATTAGAGATGATGATAGTTCTAGGTTAAGCAATCCCCATACATGATATGCGGGATTCTAATTTAAGCAACTACCATAAATCCAATTACAATTAATATACAAAACAACTAAATTAATCATCCGGGTTTGGGTATGATAGCGTTTCCAGTTCTAGTAACTCTCATACATGGCATGAAAGCTCTAAGTTAGGCTTACGCTCCAATCCAAACCTAGTGATTTTTCAATAATTAATACACACTCATACTGAAATTTAAATTAAGGTTACTTATTTAAAACGCAGCTTTCTTTGGGAATCATTGGCGTTGGACACTGTCTTTGCCTTAACCCAAGATTAGATTTAGCTACTCATCTCCATTAAATTAATTGACAGGAATTTAAATGACATAATTTAAATAACAGAATTTAAATGACAGGAATTAAAATAGAAGAAACTAACCAGCCATTTAGGCGGTAGATAATTAAAATACAAGAATTAAAATTGCAAGAATTTAAAGGCATAAACTAACCGTCCATTTAGGCGGTGAACAAATAAATGATAAGAATGAAAATTGCAAGAATTTAAAGGCAAAAACTAACCGTCCATTTAGGCGGTGAATAATAAAGTAATAATAAATGACATAAGAATTTAAAAGAAGAAATGAAGGAAGTAAGATCACAAGAGAAAATACTAAAGAAAATGAGAGAGAACAAAAGCAATTCTCAAAGAGAGAATTCTAAGGAAATAACTAAACTTTTATTTAAGAATAATAATCACACTTACAAATACAATCAAGTGATCTATTTATAGGCCACAAGATGCAATACAAACCACATAATTTCAATTATTCAACTAGACATAATTATATCTAATGGGCACTCACACACTTAAAGTTAAATGGATTTTAGCTATAATACACACCTAATATTAAATGGATTTTAGCTAAAATACATACCTAATAAAGCACTCATAAAGTTAAATGGATTTTAGCTAAAAAACACACCTAATAAAGCTCTCACATAAAAAATAAAAATAGATTTCTATAAATTGGTTTTTAATCTTTATTAAGATTAAAAATAATCATTGGGCCTTCTCCAAATAATATCTTCCATGGGTTGCTCAAATTGGGCCTTAATTCTTCATGGACTTGAATTCTTCATGGACTTTAATTTTTTATGGGTTTGATTTCTTCATAGGTTTGATTTCTTCATGGATTTGAATTCTTCATTGACTTGATTTCTTCATGGACTTTAAGTCTTCATGGGCTTGAATTCTTCATGCCTAAAAAAAATAAAAATAATTTAATGTTATTAATAAATTATATATTATATATATGTATTACACATGGCACATATATATATATATTAGATTATATTATATATATATATATTACATGCATGCATATAATGATGTATATGTATTATATATAATTTTATATATTATTATTATTATTATTAAATTTTACTTTAAAATTTCATTTCATTCATTTTTTAATTTAAACTTGCATATAACCATAAAATATATATTAATATCTAATTTAAACCATTTTTAAGATCAAAAGAAGAGTATAATTATAACAAAATTTTTACAAAATTAACCACTAATCATACCCCCCAACTTAAACATTGCTAGTCCCTTAGCAATCAGATTATACACCTGCCAAACTTTATTCACAATAACTATATCAATGTAAAAATTTCAAATTCGAAACCAAAATGCATAAAATCGAATAAGTAATTTAGAATTCTAAATCAGATTTTTGGTTAAAGGTCATACAATCTCAGGAATAGAAATTAGGATAACCAACACACAGACTTACTCCCTCAAAGTTTTGACTTCAAATCTCACTATGAATTTTCTCTCCAATAAAAAGGATTCCTCAGGTGTACACACAAGGGGGTGCACTGTTATAAGAGTAAATGTAGAACAAGTTCAAAACTCGGTGCCATCCCAAATACAAGGAACGTATTTTCATGAAAGAACAAGGAAATTGACATAGCTTCATGATTGGAATAATGCTCTAGATGAGTAACTTCTGAATTTAAACATGATTCCCTACTCCAAACTCGAATTCTGAGATCACATGATTTATAGCATCAAAAAGGGACCAGAATGGGTTGTAATGGGGCTATAAGGTTAATACGGGTTGTCAAAGAAAAAGTAGAGTGTCCAAAGGGTGTGTCGGGATTTTTTTTTTTTTTTTTTATTTTTTTTTACCATTTCTTTTGAAACAGTTATGCTGAATAGCTAAGAGAATTTTCCCCCATTTTTTTCACTTTTTTTTCTTCTTTTCTTTTTCTTTTTTTTCTTTTTTTTTCTCTTTAAATATGAAAATAGATAAACAGACTAATTCCCAAAATCACACCAAACGAGGGTAACGAAAGAAATTGTACTACAAATGGCTCAAATGGGATAGCAAAGGAGGTTAATTTAAAGAAAGAAAAAGGTTTAATAAGCTCAAAATGAAAGAAATTGATCCCTCTATCATGCTTCTAAAAAACGATGATACTCAGTCATCTAATTCAGAGTTTGAAACCAGTCAAACTTATCCATTATCATACTAGACATTCAAAACGAATTGATATTTTGAAGCCATTGAAAAGATAAGATAAACAATAAAACATATTTAGAGTAAGTGTTATTTCACTCAGAATTAACGGTTATTAGGCTCAAACACTCACTTGGGTAATAGTCTCCACTTCTGTTGAGAGATCATACAGTGTACTAATCAGCTAATTACTGTTACCTTTGACTTTATGACCGATAATCAATTTTTAAATTTTGAATCCTCGATGAATGCAAATTACTTATTCTAATGCATATACGTTTTCAAATAAGAAATCAATGCATTCATGTTTCGTATTGCAAACTTAGCCGGCTATCAGTGCATAACTTCAAAACTTTAGGAATAGCGTTATTTGAAACACAATTTTTTTTTTTTTTTTTAATAAGAGCAGATAAAGATAATCAATTCACACAAGACTACAAACTAGCAATAGCAAACTCACAGTTAAATATGAACCAGATAATTCATAACTAAACCTTACACCCCCCAACTTGAATTGCAGTAATAAATTAGGGTTGTTAGGAATACCTGTAACTCCACAAGTTCATTTTGCTGTGAACTGCTAAAACTTAAACAACAAATGAGCACACCATATATATATATTTATATTTTCATACCAAAATAAAAATTGATGCAAGTCATAAGATAAAAAAATGCGTCTCAAGAGTACAAAAAGTACTCCTTACTCAGCCATCGTATCAAAGACTTTGCCCAACAACATTCCACAGTTTTTTTTTTTTTTTTTTTAAGAACACAACCAAGAAAAATCCTGCAAGTTGTACAATAACTAGATGCGTCTCAAGAGTACAAAAAGTACTCCTTACTCAGCCATCTTAATAAAGAGCATTTCTCACAGTGATAAATCTAAATTAATCGGACCCCTTTGGCGCTTGTTACTAATTGCCTTAGACCAGTCTATCCGAGGCTCATGAGGATCATACTGTGGAACATAAGCATGTAATTTCTCTAGCAGCTTATCAATGGTGGATGCAGAAATGAGAATCTTTCTTGCTGAACGAGAAATGAACTGTTGGTCCACAGCCTGATCAAGAAAAGAGAGTAACCCATCGAAAAAATGGTTAACATTTAAAAGTCCAATGGGTTTGGTATGGAGATTACTCTTGGCCCAGGAGATTATACAAAAGATTTCTTCAAGTGTTCCAAAACCTCCTGGTAAAGCAATGAAGGCATCTGACTGATAAATCTTACAAGCCATGCGCTCAGACATAGAAGTCGTTTCTATAAGTTGACCGCGTGTAATCCCGGAAATATGTGGTTCAGCTAAAGGGATTGGCATTATACCTACCACAGATGAATTTCCAAGATGTACAGCTTGTGAAACATAACCATTCAATCCACGACTTCCCCCTCCATATACCAAATTAATTTTTTTCTCTCCTAATTTTTTACCAAGTTCGTTCGCTGCAAGTGCGTAACAAATATCGCTCCCAAGTTGAGAGCCACAAAGTACGCATATGGTATTGATTCGACGAACTAACTGGCCTTCCATGTTTGTTCCTTTTGTATGTCCTGAAAAGAAGTTTGGCGATCAAAAGTAGCTATACAACAATTCAACAAGAAATAAATACAAACAAAAATCATGCGTATGTATAAGTAGTTGTGATTGTGGCTCACATCTTCCTCTGGTTTTACGTCCAGAAACGGCTTAAACACTTTCTATGAAGCGGGGATAAGCTTCCCATCCAATTTTCTTATAGATTGGCAAACAGGGTCGTTTTTAGTCAGATTCCCAAGACTATAGCGTTGGTGGTCACTTCTGAACTGGGTCCATAAAGCAAGAAGTTCTCTTTGCACTATTCCACATGGATGCGTCTCAAGAGTCAATCGGATATCATCCAGAGACTCCTTACTCAGTCCATCCTTTATGAAACTAATTTTATCTTCTCGATTTATGGACGTAAACCCCACAGATTTGCATCGTGTGTTACAGGTCCATCGAGCACATTTGTAACAACCATTCACTCTTTTCGCTCTTCTTTTCTTCGCAAAACTACTCTTCCCTAAGCCTGAAAAATGCTTAATAGGTGAAGTTTCACCAGCTAATCGAACTTTTGCTTCGATCAGCCAACGAATATCTTCAGGGATGTTATTAAGCATCAACAACCTAAGTCTTTCACACCTAGCAACATAAATTTTTTTCAAATCATTCTGCGGGAGAGATGGATAGTACTTGTGAATTTTTTAGAGATAAAGATCCAATTTTTTTTTTTTTAAAAAAAAAATTATACTAAGAAGAAAGTAAAGAACTATAAACTTTACAAAAGGGATGAGAGTACCTGATCGGAGAATAACACAAAGGAGAGAAGATTGAGCTCAAGAGGGGTGACTTACCTCATACAGATATGGAGTCTCTTATAGAGCAATGGGCATCACTATTCTACACTCGACTCGAGGCATGCCATAATTGCACCGTCAGACTTGACGTCGTTTAGCGTCTCATTTTTCAACATTTGGCAGTGTGCCTTCTTTTTTTTCAACGCTCGGCGCCTCTGTTTTCAACATTTGGCAGTGTGCCTTCTTTTTTTTCAACGCTCGGCGCCTTTGTTTTCAACATTTGGCAGTGTGCCTTCTTTCTTTATAGGGCAGTGTGATTGCACTGCCCAAGAAAAGATGGCTACCACCAGCGTCAATTCTGTCTCTCTCAATTCAATTTTTGTTTTTAATTAATTTTGTTTTAATTTTTGTTTTTTTTGTTTTTTTTTAGGTAAAATTTTTTAGACACCTTACCCCCCAACTTAAATTGCGCATTGTCCTCAATTGGCAATAAAAGGATAGAAGATAGGCATACCTGACGGTCTTCAATACATAAACTCGTATGGAGAAATTTTATTTAGACTGCACATAGAGAAACACTAGTTAAGTAATGCAGAAAAGGAACAACTTATATGTATATATATAAAAAAAAATTATTTTATTATATATTTTTATTTTATTATTTTTTTAGAGTTTTTTTTTTCTTTTCTTCCAATTAAGGATCAAATGAGTGATTGCCCACCTAATCGTATAATATCTCCCATTCACTACACCACTTTTAAAGTTATTTTCAAAATTATATAAATTGATTTTTCTCATGAATGCACATATATATTTTGAAAATATATCGTCCGGAGGTGTTGGTTTTATTATATCCGCGTATGGCACATTAATTTGCACAAACATCTCACACGTGTTTGGTTTAATTTGATCCTCAATAATATCGACTAACCTAAAAGATAGAAATTGAGGGGTAAATGTGGATAAACTTATGATTTTTTCACATTTTGGCTCTCGAATTTTATTCTCTTCTTCCTCCCAGGTTTCTTATTTTCTTACATCATTTTGGTCTTTTTCTTCCTCCAAGGCTTCATTGACATCTACCTCACTGTGATCAACCACTCTCTCTTCTTGCACCAAAGGGTGTACTGTCCTAGGGGCATCAAGTTTCTCAATTATTTCTCCATTCCTTAAGACAGTCACTCCTATGTCCTGCTCCTGACTTTCACTTTTGATGATGGGTTTTATTAATGGGATTTGGAGTGAGTTGGGATGGACAGGCTCTGACATGCTCAAAGTCTGTGTTAGCTGTGTCAATTGGTTCCTAATGTCCTCTGTAACTCTAATGGTATGTTCTTGACATTTGGACATTTGTGTAAAAATTTCCATTTGGCCTTGCATAAATAGATTGAAGGTATCTTCTAATGAACTCCCATGAGGGGGTTGATATGCATCGAATGTAGACCCTTCATTCGTTTGAAATGATTGAGGCTGGGAAAGGAAGTGCTCATGTGGTTGGGCTACAAAATCATTTTCCCATGAGAAATTTGGATGAAAGTGTGAATTAAGGGGATATGCATCAAAGTCCGAATGGTAGTTTTCCTCATGGTTCTGGTAATACATTCCCTCATAGTTGTGTGTGTGTGTGAAACTGGATTGACCATACAATACCTCCTTAAAAGCAGGTATTATAGGGCAGTCATCCGTTAAATGAGCTGAAGTCTCACACACAGCACACCAAACCTCAATTTCATGGTAAGTGGGTAACAAATGGGTAGTGTCTGGTTGCAAATCAAAAGTGGTTTGCCTAAGAGGGTATAGATAATCCTTAAGAGGTCTAGACAAATCAGATTCAAAATGATAATTTTCATCATGATAAGTATCTTGAGCAGACAGATTGTAGTAATTTTGAGACATGAGTGTAAAGTTGACAATCCAATTGCAGGTAAAGACTCAGAATGATATGAAAATACTGTTTCAAAATTCTACCTGATCTCAGTCTCATATACAATGCACAAACAAAAAAAAAGTAAAAGAGAAATAGAGTTACCGATTTTATCAAGAGATGCTTATTCTTTTATTTTTTTTATTTTTTTATTTTTTTTCTTTTTGTTTTTGCCTTAATCTCCCCGGCAACGGCGCCAAAATTTGACTGCACTCTCACCCTGCAATTAAAACACAATAAAAACAAATCATAATAAAACTTTTATATTTTTTTTTATTTTAGTGAGAGGTTTATACTCGCCAGTGTACGAGTGCAGTTGTAGTCCAAATTTAAATTTATATTTTCTGGATGAATCCAGGTCGTCCACTGAGAGATTTATTTATGGCAAAAGAAAAAGAATGTCACACACACGCACACGCATTTGGACAAATTGACAACAAGATTTTTTATGGTTTTGTTTTTAGACAACAGATACTAGAAAATAAAGTAAGGCATAAATTGAAATAAACATTAAACGTAAAAATATGAATTTGGATAGTGCTTGAGTTAAGACAATTTCAGTACCAACCCGTTGATTCCCAAATTTTAGCATAAAAGATTAGCAACATTAATTTAATTTCAGATATGAGGGTTTGTTATTAAATGCAATTAGAGATGATGATAGTTCTAGGTTAAGCAATCCCCATACATGATATGCGGGATTCTAATTTAAGCAACTACCATAAATCCAATTACAATTAATATACAAAACAACTAAATTAATCATCCGGGTTTGGGTATGATAGCGTTTCCAGTTCTAGTAACTCTCATACATGGCATGAAAGCTCTAAGTTAGGCTTACGCTCCAATCCAAACCTAGTGATTTTTCAATAATTAATACACACTCATACTGAAATTTAAATTAAGGTTACTTATTTAAAACGCAGCTTTCTTTGGGAATCATTGGCGTTGGACACTGTCTTTGCCTTAACCCAAGATTAGATTTAGCTACTCATCTCCATTAAATTAATTGACAGGAATTTAAATGACATAATTTAAATAACAGAATTTAAATGACAGGAATTAAAATAGAAGAAACTAACCGGCCATTTAGGCGGTAGATAATTAAAATACAAGAATTAAAATTGCAAGAATATAAAGGCATAAACTAACCGTCCATTTAGGCGGTGAACAAATAAATGATAAGAATGAAAATTGCAAGAATTTAAAGGCAAAAACTAACCGTCCATTTAGGCGGTGAATAATAAAGTAATAATAAATGACATAAGAATTTAAAAGAAGAAATGAAGGAAGTAAGATCACAAGAGAAAATACTAAAGAAAATGAGAGAGAACAAAAGCAATTCTCAAAGAGAGAATTCTAAGGAAATAACTAAACTTTTATTCAAGAATAATAATCACACTTACAAATACAATCAAGTGATCTATTTATAGGCCACAAGATGCAATACAAACAACACAATTTCAATTATTCAACTAGACATAATTATATCTAATGGGCACTCACACACTTAAAGTTAAATGGATTTTAGCTATAATACACACCTAATATTAAATGGATTTTAACTAAAATACATACCTAATAAAGCACTCATAAAGTTAAATGGATTTTAGCTAAAAAACACACCTAATAAAGCTCTCACATAAAAAATAAAAATAGATTTCTATAAATTGGTTTTTAATCTTTATTAAGATTAAAAATAATCATTGGGCCTTCTCCAAATAATATCTTCCATGGGTTGCTCAAATTGGGCCTTAATTCTTCATGGACTTGAATTCTTCATGGACTTTAATTTTTTATGGGTTTGATTTCTTCATAGGTTTGATTTCTTCATGGATTTGAATTCTTCATGGACTTGATTTCTTCATGGATTTGAATTCTTCATGGGCTTGAATTCTTCATGCCTAAAAAAAATAAAAATAATTTAATGTTATTAATAAATTATATATTATATATACGTATTACACATGGCACATATATATATATTAGATTATATTATATATATATATATATTACATGCATGCATATAATGATGTATATGTATTATATATAATTTTATATATTATTATTATTATTATTAAATTTTACTTTAAAATTTCATTTCATTCATTTTTTAATTTAAACTTGCATATAACCATAAAATATATATTAATATCTAATTTAAACCATTTTTAAGATCAAAAGAAGAGTATAATTATAACAAAATTTTTACAAAATTAACCACTAATCAGTATGATTTTCGCTTTGTTTTAGTAATGGCTCGTACCACTCGTTCTCAAGCTGAAGAGGTAACTTTTCAAGCTCAGAATGAAGGGACAGGTAATGATGTGATCCCTCAAGGCACTCCGATGACCATGGAGGCCTTCATGCAAACGCTGGCTACTTTCGGGTAAACCAACCAACCAAGGAGAAATGAAACACAAGAGCATGGAAAGATCTTTGAATTTAAGAAGCTGTCCCCGCCATCATTTGCTGACACTACTAATCCCCTCGAAGCTGAGAAATGGTTAACTAAGATTCAGAAAGCCTTCTCAGTCATAGAGTGCATTGATGGGGAGAATGTTAAATATGCGACATACATGCTCCAGGGAGATGCATATGATTGGTGGCTGATGGTTCAACGCCAACATGAGAAAGACACTAGCCCCTTTCACCTGGAAGATGTTTACCAAGGCTTTTGATGACAAGTACTTTCCCAAGACCATCCGCCAACAGAAAGAGAGGGAATTTATGAGGTTGGAGCAAGGAAGTCGAACAGTTGCAGACTACGAGGCAAAATTTGCTCGATTGGTTAAATTTGCTCTGGATTTAGTAGCGATAGAGGATAGAAAGGCGAGACGTTTTGAGGAAGGACTCAAGCCTCAAATTAAACAAGTAGTGATTCCATTTGAGCTTCCCACTTATCGAGAGGTGGTATCAAAGCCGACCCTTTGAGAAGGCGGTCCAATGAGGGCGGGAAGTGGTGCTAGGGCGCGAGGCCTGATCAAGGAGCGGCTCCTGGCAGGCTTCTAGGATGGCAGCCTCCAAAAGGGAAAAGGTTTGGGACCAGTTGTAAGGTCACATGACAAGGACATCATGTGCTCAAGGGGGGGAGAATGTAATACCCCAAGAGCCTAGAGGAGAATTGTATATATTGAGAATAAGTAAGGAAGGAAACAACACCAGCTGGATAACTTTTGGATTGAATGTTAGCAAAGAACTCCCAAGTTAAGCGTGCTTGACCTAGGGTAATCCAAGGATGGGTGACCCCCCTGGGAAGTTCGAGTAGGTCCATTAGGGTAAGTTGTTTTAGTTTTTCTTATCACTCGATACGGGATGTTACAGTACGGGTCTATAAGAAATGTAGCTATTCAATTCAATACCCTGTCACATCATTCACTCACCCTGCCAAGCATGTAAGACAATTTCACACCACAAATATTTATAAACGGTCCTCATGTGTGACAAAACAAAGTTCCTTGTACATTTTACTACTACACACAATACATTCCACCCATACTTCGCCTACTACATATGTACAATGCCAGCACTTACAACTTTGGTAGTACAATATTTCTACTAAGTACTACTTTTCTCATCCCCCTTAGCATGGGATGTGGCCAAGCAAGCCAAACCTCCATCACTGCCTACACTTGACTCAAGCCCGATGAGCTATTCTGTTCGACCAGTTGGCTCCTACTTCATAGCCTCAGATGGAAATTTCCCAGAAATCGCTCTTTCTTCCTCAAAGTCACAAGTTGCAGTTTGACTTGGATCCCATTCGTTCGCCTGCTGCTCTATAGCATCGACAAAAGCGTTATAGTGGAATCGAAGGTGCATATCTTGCATCAACATCCGGGTAAGCTCTTTCCATGTTTCATTTATGAATTTTCTCATGAACAACACTTGTTTTTCTGGGAGGCCCCACACATTCCACATGTACTCACTGATGGTAAAGTGGAACATTGAATCCACCCGATGTAGATAGTCCACTACTTGCTCCATTTCTAGTTGTTTTCCTCCCCATACTGTGAGCAGTTCTTTTTCCCAGCGATACCAAAGTAAATCTAGCTCTCCCCAACTTGGGTCCAGCGGTCCAGAACTCAATCCCCCAAGGTCCATGTAAAGGTGTTCTAGAGTCTACATGCAAAGCCTAACATAAGCCAAATTACCAAAATAAATCACTCCTCACCCAAGCACCGAACTTGAGAGCATATGCCCCATTGCTAATACAAGCCTAAACAAGCCATATCACATTACATAGAGCACAATATTAAATTAAGTCCTTACTTCGAACTACTAAACTTAGTCTTAACTCTACCCGACATTTCTATGTGTACAGAGACTCCTCTCATCCAACCTTTGCTCTGATACCAAGCTGTAACATTCCGTATTGAGCGATAGGAAGGATCAGAACAACTTGGCCTGATGGGCCTACGCCAACTTCCCAAGGGGTCACTCATACTTGAGCTTCCCCAACTCAAGCAAGCTTAACCCGAGAGTTCTTTGTCTACATTTAGCCCAAAAGGAATCCAGTTGATGTTATTTTCTTCCTTACTTATCCTCGATATATACTACCTTTCTCTGGGCTCTTAGGGTATTACCTCTACTTTTAATGGGATAACTAAGAATCCCAACTTTTACAGGCTAAGCAATAACCTTTACATTAGACTTTTTCATTCTAAACTCAACCAAAATCACTACCCTTCAAGGATAAGGCTTAACCTCTACTTTTATGGATAAAGCAGAAACCAATACATACCACTTAAGGGCTAAGGTAGAACCCTTACACATACTTGTTGGAAGAAGAAATAAGGATTAATGTAACAACCCTAAAATAGGCCTAGGAGTTTTATTACTTAATGTTGGTTGAGGGCATTTTAAATATGGGTCCAAGTACTTTAATATTTAATGATAAACTGTTTTGATGGCATAGAAATAGTTTTGGATTTTAAAATTTTATTTTATGGTTCATGTGATTGTGAAAATTAAGCCTGGTGTGCTTGGAATACATGTATATGGGATAGATGTGATTTGGGCTTAGACCCATGGTGAGAAATAATTTGGAAATAATGGGCTTGATGGTGTAATAAGAAAATGGGAAAAGAAAATAAATTAAAATAGCATTTGTCAATCAAGCCCCTAGATATTTTTGTTTGTAATATGCAAAGTAGGGCATTTTGGTAAATTCTAGAGCTGGCGTGCAGATCTGGACGCACTTCTTTTTCCCAACAGCCTCTGTGCACATGTAATATCTAATATTTAATATTAAGAGTATTTTCAGAAATTATGAGTCAAAATGGAATTTATAATAGTTTAGGGCCAAAGTGCAATATCCAAAACATAAACGAAAGGTGAGGGACTAAATCAATTAAGGTAAAATGGCACAAATAAGCGATATTCGATAAAACCAAGAGATTCGCAAAGGTTTGAGGTCGAAAACACGTGATTAGGGGCATCCGGGCAAAAGTGCAGATTTTGTAAAATGCCCAAGGGAGGTCGAAACGATGAATTTTTTCAAAAATTCTTGAGAGAAATGAATTGCTTGAAACTTGTGGGCAATCAAGGAATTAACAAGAAGTCTAGGGGTATCAAGGAAAGGGAAAAATGAAGTTGGAAATTACTTAGGGGGTAAAAGTGCAAAAATTAAAATTTCAAAGTGGGAAACCGACCGATTGCAGTATGGCCACTGGCCAGCAGCCTTGGGCATCGAAAAGGTCGCCTAGAGGCTCGAGAGTAGCCTCCAGGTGATGATGGTCACAATGGAAGTGGCCATTGGCTGAGAACCGCCACGAGGTGACCAGAATTAATAGCAGATGGGATCGACGATTTTAATCAAATTTTTTGAGGCATTTTTCTCATGATTTAGGGCTATTTGATGGGATTAAGGGCTAGATTTGGGCTTAAGGGATAAGAACGAGCAAGATCTGGTAGGAAATCATGTCAAAAACAAGTATAAATAGAGGAAGAGAGTTGAGGGTTTCAAAAACAAATCGATTGAAATTACTCTTGTTTTTGCTAGAATCAAGCCTTGGGGATAAGGGGCTTTAGATCTTTGGGTTATGGGAAGTATTTCTGGAGAGTTTGGGATCTTTTGGCATAGAAATCACTAGGTTTTAGCAAATTGGCCGGAAAGTCGGGCTCGCCAGAGCCGTGACCTGCAACTGGGTTTTAAACCCTTTTCCAGCTACTATTTCGGTCATTTGAAGGCACCATCATGGTTGCCTCATCAAGCTCTTCAAGGCCCCATAGTTGTTTTGGCCAAAGGAAGTCGCTAGAGATCCGCCATCACCGGAGAAGATGACTTGCATCGGCTGCGTGTGGGCTCTACTCGCCGAAGCCTTGAATGGAGCATGAGGTAGGTTTTACTTCTAAAATTAATTCTATAATTTTTCTAAAATTATTTTAGTAATTTTCATGGAAAAAGATTTGGTGAAATTTGATGTTAGGGATTTTTTATGAATTTTCGAAGGCAAGGAAGGTTTAAAAATAAAGAAAAATAGAGAAAATTGAGAAAAAATAAAAATATTGATTTCTAAGGTCTTAAATGGTAAATAGGAGATGATTGGGTTGTTAGAGGGAAGGATTGCATGTTTTTCTAGACACGACACGTTTTTTGAGGCAAAAACTAGACTTTTCTAAATTGAGGTGGGTGGTTTAATCCTAGCTTTACCTTGTCTTGGATGTGTGTTGGAGTGAGTGTAGTGGGTTCAGGTGAGCAGTTTTACCCTTTTGATCTTAGGATGCACGTGATTGAACCAGTTCTAATGAGCGGTTATACCTTCTAGAACTTGGGTTGTTTACAAAGGCGTTTCACTTATGTACTTGTGGCATCATCTGCATATTGAACATGTGGTATATTGCATCAACTATTTAAATTATAAAAGAGTCAGTGCATAGCGTGTGATTTGCATATCATCGGGGTGTTGGTTTTCGTGTCATTGTTATGTCCGTGGGGACGGGATGAGGTCTACTTGAGAATGGGGCAATGTTAATCTAGGTGAACGAGTGACACGGTGGGGCACTCGAGGGATTAAGTATGTCACGATAAGCTCAACCCCAACGGTGTGTGGAATGGATTTTTCATGGGAGGTTGAGTATGTCAAGGAGATTTCTCAAGTTAGACATGTTGGATGTTGTTGTTTTCTATTTATGCCATGCTTATGTGTCTTTCATGCATTCAGTAAACTGTTTCATGCCATCACTTAGATGTTTTATCATCTAACCTGGGTTATGCCCTTGGAACATTCAATGTTTCAGCCAGGGACTGCTGCGAGTGCGAGGACGTGGCCATTTGAGGGCCAATAGTGTTTAGTTTGATAGTCGTTGTATCTTTTTTGGGCGTTAGTATTTATTTTGCTATATGTATGAATAGTTGTATGATACTGTCGTCATCATTTGGTTATTTTGTAATTTGTATTTCAGTGTGGGAACACTATGTATGAAACTCGTGGTAAGCCACGATATTTGATATTAATTATTCTGCTGTGTTATTTATATCTCATTTAGTTTAAGATTATTATTGATCTTGATAGGTAAACGGGCAAGACTGGGGTTCTCGGGGTTTGTGTCTGCATGTGAAAATTGTTCTTCAAATCACCACGGGCGCCGACCATTGTATGTGACGGGTGTTTAATCTAGATGTGAAGATTGTTCTTACGGCACCGTGTATGGTGATCATGGAAAAAAAAAAAAAAGAAATCCTGGGAATTGCCTTATAGTGATGCGCTCGTGTAAGGCGGGGTGTTACACCACAAATCTCCTATTTCAGTGCAATGCGTATCCCCTCTTTTGAATGCACTGTTTCATTTCTCCTTTAGTCCCTCTCCGTGTTCTTCCTCTTCTTCACCTTCTCCATCCTATTCACTCACTTATGTTCCCTGCTACTGTTTGCTTCATGTGCGTGGGTGGAACTGTAATACCCGAGAAATTCTAAAGGACTCAAGAGTAATTTATCTTGAGATAAAAATGGAATTTAAGGATAAATTGAGGGTATAACAGTAATTTATTATCGTATGAATGACTGAATCAATTGTCGGGAGTGCCCTGGAGCCGAGATGCCAAAAGAAAATGATGTGGCATTAACGAGCACCCCGAGATAGGATTTATAGTGCCGAAAGAAATGAGATCGGGAACAGTCTTTGGTACAGCTAAAAAGGCAACTGTCAATTAGGCTACAATACCGAATTATCATAGATGACTCCTCGAAAGTCAACGAAAGCTTGAGGAGGCTTCAGTTTTTCATGAGGATCAACCCTTCAGAGGTTTCAGGAAGAAACGAATAGGTTTAGGGCTAAAACAAAGATTCGGGCCTAAGTGCAATTTCTTAAAATTTACCAAATCGGTCGGAGAGAGGTTGAAACGACAATTTTTTAGAATCTTCAAAGAATGAAATGAAGATTTTAGGACTTGGGGGTCCTAGTGGAAATGTCAGAAAGTTCAGGGGTTGATGAAAAGGGGCCAATATGCAATTTGGGAAAATGGCAAGGGCTGAAATGTAATTTTGAAAAGAAGCAAGTTGCCATGGCCGACAGCCATTTTCGGTCTCTGACAGGGGGTTTTCGACCATGGGGAGTCTAAGGGAATGGTCGAGGCAGCTCGAGGACCCAAGCCACGCCATCGATAAGCATCGAGAGTGGCCAGATTTTTAAGAAATCCGATCACAGATGGTCGGTTTGTCATGACCATGCTGCGACCTACAATCGGCCATTCGAGGCTGGTTGTCAACGAATTTGGGTCGCCCAAGAGGCTTAGAAGAAGCTCAAGGCTTCGGGTAAGGCACCCATGCTCGTTCTGAGGGTCGATTGTGGCTATAAATAGCCGGGTATCGCGTTAGGGTTTGGCCGAAATGGAGGCGTCTTTGAGCTTCAAATCGAAGGCCCAATCGAACAAATTGAAGCTCAAGATTAAGGGGCTTTTGAAGCCCATGAGCTGAAGAGCATTTCTGGAAAATTAGAGGCATTTTCGTGTTGATATGAAGGTCATTCGAAGCTCGCCGAAAAAATGAGGCGGGTGATTTGGCCGAGAGTTCGAGGCCTCGATAAGAGGTCTTCCGGTGCTTATTTGAGGCTCAAACTTGGGCATAAGGATCGACTGGAAGAGGGCTTCAAGATGGCATAGCTATCTCATATCGCCGGCATGGTCGGAGCTGGAGAAGATGACCAGTGCGTGGCCGGCACGCGCGATCTTCCACGCGCCACCACTCGCCCGAGGCACGTGCGGGCGCGTGGGACTTGGGAAAATTCTGGAAAAAATGTTATAAATTCTAGAAAAATATTTTACAGATGTCCGTGCAAAAAGATTTGGATTTGGAGTTCTCGATGTCTCGATTTTAAAGCCAAAGAACCTCATTTTGCGTGAAAACGCAATATCCGAGTAAGTCCAGTATTTTTCCTTTGAAGTTTATAGCATATTATGAATTGTTGTGAAGATAGATTTGAGGAAGTAGTCTCGATGTAATTATTGGGATTTTTAGAAGGAAAATGAAGGAAAATAAAGGAAAAAAGGAAATAAAAGAAATATTGAGGATATTTAGTGATTAAATATTATTTTATAATTGAAGTAATCGAGATGATGAGATTGGTGCAACTTTTGAGAGTTGACACGAAAATTAAGGCGGGGCACACATATCGAGGCAATGCACACTTTTCGAAAAATGCAAGTTTATCTCAAAAGGTGAGTTATCCTATCCTATTTATGATATGATTGCTTATATGCATGCTATTTATGAATGCAATATTCATTTGTCATATGCCATGAAAAGTTGTGATATTTGCATTGCACGATATTATTATCATATTGATATTTGTGCATGGGAATGGGATATCGCCCCCAGAATGTAGCCGTAATTCCCCTAGGGTATTGAGGGAATAACGTTAGTCTTATCCGGCAGAGATTCGGGATTTGCCTAGGATTCCTAGCCGGGCCAGTGGGCTTGGGAAGTTACATTAAAGGGCACAAATATTGTTCATGTCATTACATCATGCATTCATATATATGTTTTTGGACCCTCACTAGAAGTTTCATCTTCTAATGGGTTATGCCCCTGGAACATTCAACTTCCCAGTTGAGACTTGCAGATAGGGCAAGGAGCAGATTGAGATATGACAGCACGTAATGGCGTGGCCGATGGATTCAGCAGATGATTCCAATATTTTATTTATTGTGAAATGGCTAGGTACTTGAGGTTTCATATAATTAGCTCTGTTAGAATATTATGGATTCTTCATGTATTAAGGCTGTTAAAGATATGATGTAATATATGATACGAATTCTTTATGATATTATATAAGGTGAATTCAGGTATGTACCATATCAGGTTTCGATTGTCGCTTCCGCATTTTTAATGATTTGCTGGGGTGTTTCCCTTTGTCATACGGTATCTGATGTATGAGAAATGTATAAGGGAAAAGGTAATATGTATGGATTCGATGGGCCCCAGCATAGTGGCATGCCCTCCGGCGGGACGGGGTGTTACAGGAACTTCTCTCTGATTTTTGCATTCTCAACAGGCAAGTTCTTCTTGCACTCCCTCTTTATTTTCAATGTGAGCTCGTTTATACATTTTGTATTTCACTTCCTTGATTTCTTGCTTTCTCCTTTATTGTTCTACAAGTTCTTCTTGCACTTCCCTTTGATTTGCAGTGCAAGTTCTCTTATACATCCTCTTATATCCTTGTGCGAGCTAGCTAATTCGATTTTTGTATTCATTTTGTCTCACTGTGATGACTATGAATGTATATATATATATATATATCTGTTGTTGCGTATAACTTCTTCTTCTCTAGTTATAACATCCTTTTCTTTTGAATCTTCTTGCTAGTATATTAAGGTCCTTTTGATGTTTCAAATGGGGATTGCTTTACCCCGGATTTATTTTTTGCAAATGGCATATATTTGGTTTCAGTTTAGATACAAAGGTTCTATTCGCCTCTGTATTAGGCTATTGGTTGTATGCATATGTACAAATAAAGAAGCTCGCTCAAATAGCCCTTATAAGAGGCAGGCAGATCGTGGGTATACTCCCTGGTATTGAATAATCACATGTATATATTATACATGAAATGAAGAGCTTAGTATAGACACCCTATGTTTTAAATAGCTGACGTATATTTGGCTGTTAGCCTTAACCGCGAGCTCCTTGTCGCAAGCTCATGTCTATGCCCTCTAACCATAAGCTTAATCGTGAGCTCTTTGCCACGAGCTCATACCTATATGCCCTCTGACCATAAGCTTAATGGCGAGCTCTTTGTCGTGAGCTCATACCCGTATGCTCTCTGACCATAAGCTTAATCATGAGCTCTTTCCCGCGAGTTCATTTTTCAAGCTCTTGTCCTCGAGCTCTTATAGCTTGCCTGACCTCAAGCTCTTGGCACGAGCTCGTCCACCAAGCTCTTGCTCAACCCCTTGATCGCGAGCTCGTTCAACAAACTCTTATTCACCTCATGACCTCGAGCTCTCTCTCCATAACCCGCGAACTCATGACCTCGAGCTCGTCCCATAAGCCTTGACCGCAAGCTCTCCCAAGCTCTTTTTGTAAGCCTTTTCTAGTGAGCTCGTTCAGAGCTTTCCCATAAGCCTTTGAATGCAAGCTCTTGCTCACACCCTATCCATTTACATTCTCTTAATTTAATTAAATGTTTGCATTTTCTTTAATTTATATTTTACCTTTCATTTACTTTAATACATAAATGTAAATAAGAAAGTAGCCCCTATTTGGATTCAATAAAAATATCAAAAAAATCAAAATCCATAATATCAACGTTCAATTTTAGCTGACCGAGATTTTTCAAGGCCGTAGTGAATGGACGAGTTTGAGATGCAAAAAGGAAGAACAAAATGGAAAGAACACAAGGAATTTTTCCGTGGTTCGACCAGAACGATACCTACTCCACGACTGTACTTTGATTATTTTTCTAGAGTGACAGTGTCTAATTATTCTTCTTTTTCCTCTATCTTCCATGATCTAATCAGGGCCTTTACAATTGCATAAGATATAAAAATATAAAAATTATATAATGGGGGACAAACAGTCCTCATCATCTGCATAAAATCGGGAGTGGGATTCTTATTACGAGGAGTATGGTTTGCCTTAGATAAAGTAAGTGGGTCCTAACCTCTGGTTATTCAGCAACTTTGTTGTCTATGCGAGTTGGAGGGTTTGGCCAGTGAGCTGAATGGTTGAGCTAGCAAACTAAGGGCTTTATTGGGAGCTCGTTGAATCGATCGCTTGGAGCTCGCTAGGAGCGTGCTTGGTTCCGCGATCTATGGGTTTGCCTTAGTGAGCCCGCTAGGGCCTCCTAGGCCTTAAGAGATTGGGTCGGCTTGCTAAACTGGGCCTAACCCATAAGAAGTGGTGCGAAAAACACATATACATAAGCTCCCCTAGCTCGCAATGCAATATTCGGACTAGGAGTTGACGTGTGCCAGCCATTCCAGCTGTTATTCCACCTTTCGAACTTCTATCCAATCACTTCAAATCTCGTCGTTTCATGCAGCACATCTTGTCTGCGACGCATTTAGTGCACACGTTCCCCCATTACTGCGCATGATTATGCCTGTGGGACCCATGAGCTATCGTGCAGCCGATGGATGTGGAGCATGCCGTAAGTCATTTTGATCTGACGGCTAGAATTGAACTAGCTAAAGGTATAAATAGTAGAGGGTGTTCCTTTTTTTCCCTCTTTCATGCTATTTTGAAATCTTCTTGTCTTCGCCCTCATCCTCCCTTCTACTCTCGAGACATTTGTGGTTACCAGATCTCCCATACGTAGGCGTCGTCCATTTCTGTCCAACGCTACGTTTCAAGCTTTCGTATCGGCAAGAGACTCAGTGATTGGTAACCCTTTTGTGACATTCATCTTTTTCTTTCATTTAGACCGTCCTTTGTCTGTTTAGCCATCGATGGTCCTTCTGGTCTTCCCGATTCTGTCGGTGTCGCTTCCATTTCCTAGGCAATAGACTTAAATCAGTTGGTTAGGGGTTTGCTGAGCCTTCAGGATCAATGACCTTAGGGTTAGTCTTCCATGGAATACCGGGCTCATAGTTGCAGACCCTCCGCCTTAGGCAGCACCCTGTTGCAAAGTGCATGGCTTAAAAATAGGGAATACTTTTAGGGCTTTTCAGGTTCTTTGGGGGTTTGGTTCATGACCTGCGACCTGGCTATCCTTTCTTTTCTCTTTATAGATGTTCGATTCTATTCAAGGAAACTCAGGCCAAAAGTGCTGCAACCATATCGTAGGGTAAGACGATACCTTGAACTCGAAAGATTGCCTCGTGATGGAGATGCAAAATTTTGAGGAAACGAGCTCGCAAATTAGGGAGATCGTTGATGTGTCGTTTTCTGAAACTAATCTGGCTATTAGCGATCAGGTCGTGGAGGGAAGTCTTGGGTGTGAGGTTTTTAAGCGATACCCTTCCAAAGCCAAATTTCATGAGGTGGTGACCTATGTCCGGGAGTCCTGCCTCCCAAAGGGTTGTCTAGTGTACATCCTGTCTACGAGCTGTCATGCGGCGTATCCCCCAACTAGCTTTGTTTCCATTATTCCCCACTGGGCTTAAGCTTCCTATCACACCCTATCTTTTAAACCTTCTGAACGAGCTCAAGCTCTCACCTTTCCAGCTGACTCTAAACTCATACACCCAACTAACCTCTTTAATGGTCCTACTCCTTAGGAACAATCTTTCTCCCTCATCTCCAAAACTCATTAAATTTCTTTTTTCTTTTAAGACTGCCAAGGATGGGCTGTACTACTTGGCAGCTCGTCCTTCTAAATATAAAGCTATTCTTCCCAAGGCAGGGCAAAAGGAAAGTCCAACATGGGCAATTACAAGTCCAATTGGTCCTTCATTTCCTATCCTTCCTTCTCATCACTCAAGAATTTTAGTTTCTTGTTGACCCTGGGTAAGGGCATTTTAGTTTGTGCAGCTTCCATTTGACCTTTCATATGGGCTCTAACATCTCCATTTTTGTTGGGTAGATTTTGGAAGCGGAGGCCAAATTTGTCGACCGAAGAGACCAAGATCCTCAACAAACTCGTTACTACGAGGGTGGGCTTGGAGAATTTTGAGCTGACAGACGAACTGCTCAGGGATTACCAACTCGCCCCTTCTTTTGAGGCCTAGATTGTGAGCAAGGGTCTATCAGAATCCTAGGTGCAAGAGTTGTTCAGCTTGCGACCGAGAACACTAAAGCCCACAGCAGCAGAGGGGGAGAGAGTCAAGGCAACGACATGGTGGATCTCGACCTCGTCGAACCGAAGAGATCTGGGGCCAGATCGAGTGCTATTCCATCCGCAGCTCCTAGCTCGAGCTCGTGAGGTGGGAGGTTGGAGCATCCGCAACCATGGTCGCGTCCTTAACAGCAACACTCTCAACAGTAGCAACAAAGACCTCATCAAAGGAAGCAAGAACAACGATCACGAGCCCAACCTCAACAATCTCAACAACAGTAGCGCCCCCAGCAGCAACCAGGGTAGCAAGCTCTTACCTCCCGTGATCGTAGTTTAGGTGGAGATCATGGGAAGGAGGTCACGAGGGAGGCCCCTATTGTGGGTTCGAAAAAAAGATCCAAACAACCGGGGGAGGATAACAAGGGCAAAAAGGGTTAGGATCCCTGAAAAGGAGGCAGCCTTGGAGGCTATGCTGGGAGGGACCTATTTCAACGCCCTCCTGGATAGCTTGCCCACGCTTTTGGGCCAGGGTGCCAAGCCCCTGTATGATGCGAGAATGAAATGGAGGGCCCTTTATGATTTCATCGCCTGTTATAGCTGTGTGGTAAGATTTTTGCTTTTATTTCTCGTCTTCCTGGTTTTGCTCTTTTCCCCGAGCTAATTCTTTCTGTTTTGTAGCTTTCCCTTGCTACCATGAAGCTTAGAGGTCAACATCAGGACTTTGAGGTGTAGCTCAACGCAGTGAACATGTCTCTCCAGGCCAAAATAAAGAAGCTCGAGGAGGAGAAGAAAAATCAACAGGCTGTGCTCCTCATAGCCCAAAAGGAGGCGGAGGGCTCCGAGATGCGTATGAGAGAGGCGATCCAGAAAAATAAAGACCTTGACGAGGAGCTTCATCTGTCGAAGGGTATGTGGGAGTCTTCCAACTCTAGGCTTACCAGCGAGCTGAATAAGGCTAAAGAGGAGCTACGCAGGGTCCAAGACCGACTAAAATCGGCTAAGGCAGAGCTAAAAATGGCTAAGGACGAGCAGAAGCAGGCCGATGATTGAGATGACCGGTGTGAGAAACTCACAAAAAGGACTATTGATGATATCAGGGCAGAGGTGGGAGCTCGGATGAACTCAGTACTCAACGAAACCAGGTCCGATGCCTGCTCAGCATTCCTATACACCCTTTGGCTGAACCATTCCGAGATGGATTTCTCCTTCTTTGGTGTGCAGGCTGTCGTGGAGGTGAAACGCGGTACATGACCGAGGCTGCTGAGGACGCCAAATCTGCCACCCCGCTTGATTCATCAGAGGTTGCGATGCCAGCTACTCATGATGAGGTTTTCCGCCTGGAGCTGTCAATGCTCAGCCTACTAAAGCTGCCGAGGCTCAACCTGCAGGAGCTATCAAAGTTGCCAAGGTCTAGCCGGTCGAGGCTACCGCTCCTCCTAGCTAGGCTTTTTCAACTTTTGTTTTGTAACACAAGTACCTTTTTCACATTTTGTAATAGAAGTACTTGTTTAATGAAATTCAACATTTTTTTCGTGCATGTGCCTTTTACTTAAAGAAGTTCTTTACAAACCCAAGCTAATCAAACTTGTAATTTGTCGAAGTCTTAATAAATGATTCTTGAGCTTGTCTCTATAACATAGCTTGATACGAGTCTTTGAAAGTTTCTACACATCAGAATAAGCTTGAAAATGTAACTTTGGAAGAAGTCTTCAAGAATATTACTTTAAGATGACAAGCCCAGATAGATCCAAAGAATTCCCAACTCACACATTAGCGAGCTTAAAGATAGGTCATTGATAAATCAAATGTAATAATCATCAATGCGTGTCTAGTAAGGTGTGATCTTACATATCTTAGGAAAATCAAGACAACCCTTAAATAACGCATCCTTAACAAGATCATATAAGTCATAATGAAAGGCTTGCCAAGATATATGTCCAGGTAGATCATCTTGCTACCTCAGCTGACATATTATGGCTTGTTATAAGTTTAAGAAGGTAAGAGGTAACACTTAGGAGGGTCACGAGCCGTGACTTGAGTCATGATGAAAGGACCCCAGCTAATGAACCCTCAGCCTTAAATAATGGAAGTGGTTGTTCAATAGGTACCAAACCATGACTCTAAGTCAAGAGGAATGGTTCTCAGCTCGCAACTTTAAAGATATTCAATCGAACATCAATAAAAATAATTTAGTTGAGAGGGAACACTCAGGTAGGTCGCAGACCATAACATTTGTCAAGATGAAAGGACCCCAGCTAATGAACCCTCACCTTTAAATAACGGAAGTGGTTGCTTAGTAGGTACCAAACCATGACTCTAAGTCAAGAGGAATGGTTCTCAGCTTGCAAACCACGACCTGGGGGGTACCAAGATGAATGCTTTGTCAAGCCGCAAACCATAGTTCGGTGGCTAAGTTACATGGGCCCCAGCTCGCAAACCATGGTTTTACCAACACCTTATTTTTGTGACATTCTTTCCAACAAAGCGTGATGCATGAAGATTTCACTCAAAAATATATGCATATAAATTGCGATAGGAATTTGGGGCATAGGTCAAAACAATTACATTTATTGAAAGTAAGGACGAAGGTGTTCCGCATTCCAAGCTCAAGGGAGGAAAGTCCCATCCATATTTGCCAAATGATATGCTTTGTTGCCCAGATTCTCCTTGATGAAGAAAGGACCTTCTCAGTTTGGGCCTAGTGTGTCGTCACTCGCCCTACAAGCTCCTGGGAGTATCAGGTCGAATACTAGGTCTCCGACGTGGTAGTGTTGGATTCAGACCTTTCGGTTGTAGTATCGTGCCACCCTTTGTTGATAGACGACAACCCTTATACGAGCTATATCCCTTACTTCCTTAAGCAAGTCCAAGTTTGTCACTAGCTGCTCGTCATTATGGTTTGAATTGAAGGTGGCCCTCTAGTGGCTGATCACTTCATTTTCCGCTAGGATTATAACCTCGAATCCGTATACCATGGAGAAAGGGGTTTCTCCTGTGCTGCTCTGAGCTGTTGTTTGATATGCCTAGAGCACCGTTTGTAATTCATTTACCCAATCCCCCTTTCTACCCTCAAGCTTCATCTTCAGGATCTGCTTGATTATCTTGTTAACAGCCTCGACCTGTCCATTGGCCTGGGGGTGGTCCACAGAGGTAAAACTTTTTTGGATCCCCATCGATTTGCGAAATTGGATGAGTTGCTCGCTGGTGAATTGGGTTCCATTGTTCGTTATTATTTGTTGTGGAACCCCAAACCTGCAAATGATATTATCCCATGTAAATATTTGTACCTCCGAGCTGGTGATCTGTGAGAGCTCTTTGGCTCTACCCATTTGATGAAGTAGTCAATTGCCACTATGGCATAGTTGCACCCACTGCGGGCTGTCAAAAATGGCCCGATCAAATCCATGCCCTAAATAGCTAAAGGCCACTAGGTGTTCATCTACTGAAGGTAAGCTGGTGGAGCTTGCAAAACTTTACCAAATCTCTAACATTTATTACACTTCTTGACCAGCTCCACGGTATCTTGCCTTATGGTAAGCCAATAAAACCTGTGTCGGAGTGCCTTCTGTGCTAGTGAGAGTGCTCTGGCATGATTACCGTAGTGGCCAGCGTGAACCTCTTCCAGCACGGTCTGACTGTCAGTGCCATCGATGCACCTCAAAAGTGGGGCTGAGAACCCCCTCATGTATAATCTATCATCATAGATGCAATATCGAGCTGCTCGAGCTTGCAGCTAACGTGCCTCCAATTTGTCTTCTGGTAATTTCCCATTTTGCAAATAATTCAGGATGGGATTCATCCACGGGCCTTGGGATACCTCAATAGCCAGCATTTTAGTTAGTTGTTCTGTGCTTGGGGTGGCTAAGAACTCCATGTTGTTTTACTTTGGTATACTTAGTTTTGATGATGAAAAACATATTTTATTAAATCCCTAAGTCATGAATCAAGGTAGTGGTTTTCAACAAAAATCAATTTCAAGTGCTTTGTTAAAATGAAAACCAAAAAGATTTATGATTTTCTATATTAGTTAGAGATTTGCAAAGTCAAGTATTTAGTCTTAAAAGAATCTCCTAAAATGATTTTCAAATTAGCTTTGAAGTCATTGGTTAACATAGAGCTAAAATTGTTCTAAGGCAAAAGACCAACTTGAACATAAATGTGTTTGATGAAAATCCAATCTTAAGTATGAAAAATCATTTATGTTAATCTCATTCTTCAGAATAAGCTTTCATATTTTGAAGCATGCATGAAAGGTTTTGGTTTGAAACTTAATCGTATGAAAAATCCTTTAGTTCATGCATCATGTCTTGAAACTCGTTTCGATAACGCTTCAATATTTTTTCTAAGTCTGGAAGACTAGCACCTTATAAGGAGACATATATGAAAATGTTTCCTTTTTAAAAAACTAACTCCCAGTAATTCAATAGCTAACATTCATTAGTGATAAAATGATTTTTAACGAATTTTTCAAGAAATGAAAAGTGTATATCTTGGAGGTGGTAAAATTGCAAAATCTTAAGTTCCTACTAAAACCCAAATTCTACTTTTTTATTCTTATGGATTTTGATTTTTTTGATATTTTTATTGAATCCAAATGGGGCGTACTTTCTTATTTACATTTATGTATTAAAGTAAATGGAAGGTAAAATATAAATTAAACAAAATGAGGACATTTACTGTAAATATGTTGTAATGTTTTCAAGGTTCATTTTGTTGAAAATCTTCCTCATCTGTCAACTGTCGGCTTCAATCTGTCGACTATGCATAAGGATAGTCGACTATACTTGTTCAATCTGTCGACTATATCATGTATCTGTCGATTATTTTTTCATCTGTCCATTATCATGTAAGGATAGTCGACTATGGCTTTTCATCTATCGACTATTTTTGTTCATAAAATTCAAAATTCTCTTCAAATTTTTACAATAGTTTACTGTGCATATGTATCTGTCGACTATGGGATTTTTGTGTTAGAAATAGTTGACTATCACTTTCTGTCTGTCGACTATGTTTGGTTTTATTTAAAGAAATAGTTGACTAACCCATTTGATCTGTCGACTATGTGTTTCACAAAAACTTACAATGGCTAGTTTTTCAATCTCCAACGGCTAGTTTCTCATTCTCCAACGGTCATAAACGGCTTCATTTCTCTTCAATCTTGTGGGAAGCTTATAAATACAAGTCATGGATGATCAAGAGAAGGCTAATGGACGGGAATGAATTAATTTGAGCTTACTGTTACTCTCGTTTGTATTTACAGTGATTGTGCTTCAATTTTTTCTCTCTTCAAGGCTTTGATTTTAACTTGTATTAATTCATTCAAGCCTTGTTTTCATTGTGAGAGAACTTATAACTAAGAGTGCCAACTCTTAGCATCTCGTTTACATTTGTATCACTCTTATTTTCCTAACTTTGTGCTAGAAGACTTGCTCGTTAAAGCAAGTGGCTGTAATTCCTAGCTAGGTGCTAGAGGGCTTGCTTGTATAAGCAAGAGGTTGTAATTCCTAGTCTTGGACTAGAGGACCTACTTGGTTTAAGTAGGGGGTTTTAGTGGATGGTTTGAAAAATCCTTAGTGAGGAGCTAAGGAAGTGGATTAGGCTTGGGTTAAGCCGAACCACTATAAATCCTTGTGTTTTCTTATGCTTGTGTTCTTTGATACATTTATCTTTCCAAGCATTCCATTATTCCTCACTCGGGTCTCATATTTATCTTTGTTCATTTGTCATTTTTATGGTTTATGCTTTAAAACTCTAAAACCTCAATCTGTATCAAAAAGATTTTATTTTAAGTTCTATCAATTAAGTTTTTTAAAATCACCAATTCACCCATCTCTTGGTGTGTGCCATAGAACCTACTGTTCTAACACTCCACAGGTATGGCCCCCAAGAACTCCACATCCCGGGCAGTTGCTAGGCGAGCTAATGCATCAGCATGAGAGTTTTAGGAGCAGGGAATCTGGCGCATTTCATATTTTTTGAAAGTGGCTAAGAGTTCACATACCTTTTGTAAGTACACCACCATCTTTGTATCTCTGGCCTAGTATTCTCCCCATACCTGGTTAATAACCAGCTGAGAATCACTGAAGATTACCAGGGCCTCAACTTGTACCTCTTTTTCCAGACGGAGTCCTGCTAATAGGGCCTTATACTCAGCTTTGTTATTGGTGACCGAAAATCCGAATCTCAGGGCGTAGAGGATTTTATGACCCTCGGGGCTTATCAACATAACCCCAGCGCCTACTCCTTGCTCACTTAATGATCCGTCCACGTATAATTCCCAGTATGGCCCTTCTAAGTTCTCTAATTCCTCGCCAACTAGCCTAGTAAACTCAGCAATAAAGTCCGCCAGTGCTTGTGTAATACCTGAGAAATTCTAAAGGACTCAAGGGTAATTTATCTTGGGGTAAAAATGGAATTTAAGGATAAATTGAGGGTATAACGGTAATTTATTACCGTATAGATGATTGAATTGACTGCCGGGAGTGCCCTGGAGCCAAGATGCCAAAGGAAAATTATATGGCATTAATGAGCACCCCAAGATAGGATTTATGATGCCGAAAGAAATGAGATCGGGAACAATTTTTGGTACAGCTAAAAAGGCAGCTGCTAATTAAGCTGCAATATCAAATTATCATAGACAACTTTTCGGAAGTCAACGGAAGCTTGAGGGGGTTTTGATTTTTCATGAGGAACAACCCTTCAGAAGTTTCAGGAAGAAACGAGAAGGTTTGAGGTTAAAACAAAGATTCGGGCCAAAGTGCAGTTTACCAAATTCGCCGGAGGGAGGTCAAGATGGCAAGTTTTTGAAATCTTTCGAGAAGGAATGAAAGTTTTTAGGAGTTGAGGGACTCAATGGCACTATTGAAAAGCTCAGGGGTTTAAAGGAAAGGACCAAAATGCACAATGAGAAAATATAGGGGTTAAAATGCAATTTTCCAAACTTTGAGGATGGAGCATGGCTGCCATGGCCGACCAGCCTCATCTGGTCGTCGAGCAGCCTCATCTGAACCATGGGATTGCACGGGGGTTGGTCGGGGATGCTTGAGGATCAAGCTTGGGCCGACAACAGCCACGAGGGTGGCCGGAATTTGAAGAAAAGCCGACCAAGAATTTGGCCGAATTTGGGGAGCTTCAAAAGTCATCATTACGGTCTGTTTTTGTAGCAAATAGGTCAATCCAGGGGTGGTAGAAGCCTCAGAGGAATCAATTTAGCAAGCTTGGAGCGTTTGGAAGCCCATGGTCGCCTATAAATAAAGATGGCCAAGAAGAGGAAGAAAATTAATTTCTTCAATCTGTGAATTCGTGAACAAATTGAGAGCAACGGATAAGGGGCTTTTGTTGCCCGTGTCCAGAGGATCATTCCTGTGAAATTTGCAGAATTCTCGTTGAAAGATGGGGGAGTTATGAAGCTTCGATGAAAAATCGAGTTTCGCCGGAAAATCGGGTTAAGCAGTCAAAAAATGGCTCCAATCATCCGGTTTGAAGCCATAGTCTTGTAGAGGATGAAGAGAGGAAGCCATAGGTTCAAACAGGGGGTCAATTGGAGGTCGGATGAGGGAGATATGGCTATTAAACGGAAGGCAACCCACCAATCCGACGAGATGAAGGAAGAAGACGACCGGCGCGTGGGCACACGCGCCAGCTGGGCCCCGCGAGTGGGCGCGCTTGAACCAACTTGTGAGGGCGAGTGTGGGCGCTTCCGGATGAAGGATCATGAACGAGGATCAAAAGCATGCAACGGAAGCGTTTTAAAAATAAAACGATCCTCGTATTGGTTAGAGTCTAGGAGACTTACTTTTTTGGCGGATTACCGGACGGAATGGAGCGATGGGTGCTTCTTCGTGTGGAGGAGACGACGGCTGCCCTGCTAGCCTTCGGCTCCGTCGCATCAGAACACAAACGCCCCCTTTCGATCTTCCGGAGTATGACTCGAACTCGTGTCCTCTCTTCGGTGAAGAAGAATGAAAAACGACTTGGATTAAAAAACAACTAAAGAGAGATATATATAGGGAGAACCCTAGGGTTAAAACCCTAGTGGGCCAAACCCTAATGGGCCAAATCTTTTAATTAATTTCCTAATTGGGTTAGCCCAATTAATTAATTAAAACCCTTATGAACTATTATTTTATTTTAGCCCAATGGACCATTCTAAATAAAATAATTCTCTCTTAATGTAATTCATCCAACAAGCCAAATGTATTAAAAATACATGAGTTACATCGAGCTACCCCGGGGACCAAAAGACAAATTATTCACGGCTACTAAAATGACCAAAATATCCCTGCTACCTAGTAGCTATATTTTGTCATTCTAAGTGTTCCAACTATCACCATATGGTAACACTGACCCCACGAATAATTTTGCATATGCCATGTCTTTGACCTACTAGTGTAATGACGAAAATACCCCTCTGTGTAACACCCATCATTCAGAAAGGAATAATGTACTAACACCTTTCTAAATGACTTCTACCATCCTTAGATCACTAGTCCAATAATCCGTGACTACTCGAATGTACTTGCTTATCATTGGGAGCTACCCAGAAGCACACACTCATAAGTCACGTTCCCAGGGCCCTGGATTATTCGATTATTCTTGGACAATCACAAGGGGGTGAATCACAGAAACTATCTTGTATTAGTCTGTCTTAGCTAATTAGAAACCATACTCCCAACTCAAAAGGATATTGATCTTTGATAGACCTCACCTACAATGAATCTAAGAATATAGCTCTAGGTTCACCAGACCACCAACTAATACTCAAGTATTAGAGTACTCGTCCACGTAGTAGCAGTGATAGACTAGCTCCATGATAATTAGTACTTTGTCATTAGCTTCTATCACAGGTCCACTCTACGCATTCCAAATGCGCTTGTACAATTAGAGTAAACGGACTGTTTACTGGCTAAGGCAAGCCATCCTCCATTAGGATCTATTGCACAATGATCTTATCATGATAGAATGTCCAGTTCTATCAAAAGATCAAGAGTTATATTTTCTTGCTTATTAAGTACCCATGATTCATGCCTAACTGTGAAGAACGACCCATCACATGAATCACTTACTTAATAGCATGGACACCTTTCCAACAATTAAATGCAAATAATATATGTGCCATAAACTGAATAAAAGGAACATCATTACCATAAATTAAACAAAACGTGTCTTTAGGGCATACATTTCCAACACCGGACTCCAAAAATTCTGAAAAAAAATGATAAATTCCTCTAAAATCGAGATCTAGGTCCTATAAAAAAGATTTAAATTTGGAGTTCTCTAAGTCTCGATTCTAGCATCAAAGTGCCTCGTTTTGGGTGAAAACGTACCATCAGGGTAAGTCCAGTATTTTTCCTTAGAAGTTTATAACATATTATGAATTGTTGTGAAGATAGATTTGAGGAAATAGTCTGGATATAATTATTGGGATTTTTAGAAGGAAAATAAGAAATAAATAGAATATTGAGGATATTTAGTGATTAAATATTATTTTATGATTGAGGTAATCGAGATGATGATATTGGTGCAACTTTTGAGAGTTGGCATGAAAATCGAGGCGAGGCATGCATATCGAGGCGATGCATGTTTTTCGAGAAAAGGTAAATTTATCTCAAAAGGTGAGTTTTCCTATCCTATTTATGATATGATTGTTATATGCATGTTATTTATGAATGCAAGATTCATTTTTGTCATATTGCATGGAAAGTCGTGATATTTGTATTGCATGATATTATTGTCATATTGATATTTGTGCATGGGAATGGGATGTCGCCCCCAGAGTGTAGCCGTAATTCCCCAAGGGCGTTGAGGGAATAACGTTAGGCTTATCCTGTAGAGGTTCGGGATTTGCCTAGGATTCCTAGCCGGGCTTGCGGGCCAAGGAAATTACACTAAGGGCAAATGTTGTTCATGTTATTGCATCATGCATTCATACATATGTTTTGGACCCTCACTAGAAGTTTCATCTTCTAATGGGTTATGCCCCTGGAACATTCAACGTTCCAGTTGAGACTTGCAGTTAGGGCAAGGAGCAGGTTGAGGTATGACGGCACGTGATGGCGTGGCCGATGGATTCAGCAGGTGGTTCGAGTATTTTATTTGTTCAGAGTTGCCTATGTATGTTGAGGTACCATATGATTGCACCTAGAGTGTTAGATGTTATCTCGGGAGACGTGTCTCCATGTATTTATGTGTTTGAGGATATGATGGTAATATATGGTACAGATTCTTATATTGATTTAAATATAGTGAGTCGATTATGTATCATATCAGGTTTCGATTGTCGCTTCCGCATTTTGAATGATTTGCTGGGGTGTTTCCCTTTATAATATGGCAATTTGATGAATGGGAGATGTATAAGGAAAGGGATTATGTATGTATGAGATGAGCCCCAGCATAGTGGCACGCCCTCCGACGGGGCAGGGTGTTACAGTTGGTATCAGAGCGGATGTTAAGTAAGAGCCTGAAGTAGCTCTGATACAGTTGGTATCAGAGCGAATTTTTGGAAAAGAGGTCCGATTGGAAGCCTTAAATGGCTCTGATACAGTGGGTATCAGTGCGGAAATTGTTGAAGACAAAGGAAATGTCTGAGCCTTAAGTGACTAAGATATAGTCGATATTAGGGCGAACCTAAGGAAAGGTCGCATATGGCTAGATAAGTAAAGCCACCGTAAGATTCGGGTATCAACGGTTACTAGATAAGTGTGTTGTAGTGGAAGTGCATGTCTAGGAAAGTTCTGACTAAGGAAAGACTTGGTACTTAAATGCATCCATTGTGACCCACCTCTCTTTCCTGGGAACTTACCTGGTGTACTCTTCATGACAAACATTATTTCAGTAGACGACTACTATTCCCGGTGAATAATAGAATGCCTGATAGAAGCTAGTTCAAGTGGAGTGATCTATCTATTGGGAATAAGGATCCGATTCGGGTGTAAGGATGACTCGGTAACCATGATTAGGGATCCGAGAGATTGAGAGGCTGTTGATTTAAGGTCAGTAGTCAAAATCCTTGCAATGAAAGATAGGATAACTGTGGTTATCGAGGATGATCGGTTCATGGATGATTAATCCAAGGTGACAAGGCCTAGCTGATGAGTTAGGATCGAAGGATAAAAATTTTCGAGGATCATTTGGTATCTCGAAAATAAGATATGGGATCCCACGGATTGGGACGAACGAGAGGCCAAAAATGGCCAAATGATGGCGCATGAGTACGTCAATTGATGAGCTGAAAGTGGTGCAACTGATGTGACTCGCAAAGACGGGATAGGAAACCCTAGTAGCGTGACGACACTACTGGTTCAGTGTTCACAATGACAGATCTGGATCTAGGGACCGAGGCAGAAAACTTGTGATGAGCTTATGACCAACATACCGGGGAAGCTAGGTAGTTGTCTCGTGGTATGGGTTAGTGGACCCAGGGTCTAAGTTGCTTAGTGAACTGTAGAGGAAACGATCAGATGCTGAAGATCTGGGGCAGCCCAGTAAGGTCGGTACCTTATGGGGGGAGTCTAAGTCCCGATGGGTGCGAGATGTGCCACTAGTTGTGATTAATAGAGGCCGGAAGCCTCGTGAACTAATGAGATGGATTGGACTGTGTGTCCTATTTAAAGAATTGCATTAGAGTTCGTGGTCATCTTGTAAGTGGGTGACACGACGAACGGTTCAAGACTCAAGGGATAGAATACCTCGGTGTCTAGTACGGTAATGGGATCATGAGATAGAAATGTTGAGTGGCTCAAAGGGAAAGCTACCTAACGTATGAAATAGAAAGGAAAGATGCATGCTTGTGAGCCGTGTAGGCGCTACCTAAGAGGTGATGGAATCACCAGGCCATGATGAGGGCCTAGAATAAAGGTTCTTATAGAAGGAGTTAGACTCAGGGCAGCGGCGACGAATGATAGTTCTTGAAGGACTACGACGAGACCGTGCAGTTTTCACCCAAGACGTACCCAAGTGAGGGTCGACATATGATGTAGGGGTAAGCCTACCATATTGATGGGGGTGATGATGGCAGCTGTGTGCTGGCTGACGGAAAGAGTAGTGCCTAGGAAGAACTAATTTAATGGTCAAGTGCCAATAGTCAACTGGATCTGAAGAACGAAATGCGAGAGTCAGTGGATTCTCGATAAATGAGTTTCAGGTAGTGGAGCATGACCGGTCCAAAGGCTTGACCGATGAATTCTGAAATGGTAGTCTCGACTCAGAGTAGAGTTCAAGTATTAAAAAGGAAATAGGTGCTTGATGGTCGTATCAACCGTAAAGAAATGATATGGAAACCTAGTCAGTAGAGGTTGTGACTACGGTTTAGTGAACCTACAGAATTAGGTAAAATTGTCGGTGGTCAACCCGACAAGGAGAGCTTGAAAGCACCGTGATGAATGGTGGACTAAGGTCCATAGTAGTGAAAGAAATTGAGCTTTCGGAAGATGATTGGAACCAGATATCATAATTTGATTCAGGACTTTCGAGGATTAATCAATGTGAGATTCTTGAGGAATTTCTTAAAGGAATTAATTGAGAACCTATGGATTCATGAGGAAACTTTGGAGTTTTCAAAGGAAGAAATCTAGCGAGGATTGGAGTACCGTGGGTAATGTAAGTACCTACTTGCTCTAGCTGGTACCATGGCTATGGATTGTCGTCTTGAAGATTGTGCAAATCTTGGACGTGATTAAGAGAATCAAGATGATGGCAGATGTGCCAAGATGATAGGTTGTAGTAAGAGAAGCTGTAGACTCAAATTGAGTGATGATTCGAGATTTTCGATTTTGGAGATTGGAACTCTCGTATGACTAGACAGTTAGTCTAGGTAGCCTTGGTGGGCAAATTGAGAAATGTATCGCTGAGTGATGTTAGCAAGTTATGGAAACAAGGAACTTGTCGAGATATGGTACGAGCACTTGCGGTTAGTGAAAAGTCGTAAGAAGAATTGGAAGATGCTAAGATATATTCTCGGAAGATTTAACGAGATTATTTCTTAATGATGATGGCCAATGATAGCTTGAGGTTATAGGATGATTAGCTGTGTGCGACTTGATTAAGGACACAAATTATCAGGCTTTGAAAAAGATTATAGTTAAGAGTTGATATCTTTTACCTCGAATTTGATGAATTATTGAACAGCTGTAAGAGGTGAAGGATCATGAACGAGGATACAAAGCATGCAACGGAAGCGTTTTAAAATCAAAAAACGTTCCTCGTATTGATAAGAATCTAGGAGACTTACTTTTGCGGCGGATTACCGGACGAAATGGAGCGATGGGAGCTTTTTCGCGTTGTGGAGACGACGGCTGTCCTGCTAGCCTTCGGCTCCGTCGCATCAGAACTCAAACGCACCCTTTCGATCTTCCGGAGTATGACTCGAACTCGTGGCCTCTCTTCGGTGAAGAAGAATGAAAAACGACTTAGATGAAAAAACAACTAAAGAAAGATATATATAGGGAGAACCCTAGGGTTAAAACCCTAGTGGGCCAAACCCTAATGGGCCAAGATCTTTTAATTAATTTTCTAATTGGGTTAGCCCAATTAATTAATTAAAAACCCTAATGAACTATTATTTTATTCTAGCCCAATGGATCATTCTGAATAAAATAATTCTCTCTCAATGTAATTCATCCAACAAGCCAAATGTATTAAAAAATACATGAGTTACATCGAGCTACCCCGGGGACCAAAAGACAAATTATTCACGGCTACTAAAATGACCAAAATATCCCTGCTACCTAGTAGCTATATTTTGTCATTCTAAGTGTTCCAACTATCACCATATGGTAACACTGACCCCACGAATAATTTTGCATATGCCATGTCTTTGACCTACTAGTGTAATGACGAAAATACCCCTCTGCGTAACACCCATCATTTAGAAAGGAATAATGTACTAACATCTTTCTAAATGACTTCTACCATCCTTAGATCACTAGTCCAATAATCCGTGACTACTCGAATGTACTTGCTTATCACTGGGAGCTACCCAGAAGCACACACTCTTAAGTCACGTTCCCAGGGCCCTGGATTATTCGATTATTCTTGGACAATCACAAGGGGGTGAATCACAGAAACTATCTTGTATTAGTCTGTCTTAGCTAATTAGAAACCATACTCCCAACTCAAAAGGATATTGATCTTTGATAGACCTCACCTACAATGAATCTAAGAATATAGCTCTAGGTTCACTAGACCACCAACTAATACTCAAGTATTAGAGTACTCGTCCACGTAGTAGCAGTGATAGATTAGCTCCATGATAATTAGTACTTTGTCATTAGCTTCTATCACAGGTCCACTCTACGCATTCCAAATGCGCTTGTACAATTAGAGTAAACGGACTATTTACTGGCTAAGGCAAGCCATCCTCCATTAGGATCTATTGCACAATGATCTTATCATGATAGAATGCCCAGTTCTATCAAAAGATCAAGAGTAATATTTTCTTGCTTATTAAGTACCCATGATTCATGCCTAACTGTGAAGAACGACCCATCACATGAATCACTTACTTAATAGCATGGACACCTTTCCAACAATTAAATGCAAATAATATATGTGCCATAAACTGAATAAAAGAAACATCATTACCATAAATTAAACAAAACATGTCTTTAGGGCATACATTTCCAACAAGAGGCTGGGATATTCTTATGATTTATGTGTGATCGAGGTTAAGATAAGGAAATGAGGCATTCCGAAGATTAGCGTTTGAGTCGTGATTTGATGTTGTCCTATGATTTGACCAATGTACCATCTGCATTGAGGTCGCATTGGTAATTGTGTCTATTAATGATATGTTAGTGTACTCCTCGAATAAGGAGACACATGAGGAGCATTAAGGATCTCAGAATTGATGATATGTTGGTACACTCCTCGGTTAGGGAGACACATAAGGAACATTGAGGATCTTAGAATTGATGATATGATGGTGTACTCCTCAGATAAGGAGACGCACGAGGAACATTGAGAATAATGTTAAGAAACATCACGATAGATGTTATGAATGAGATTGGCTTGCTAGGTAGTAAGCAAATTATGAAAGAAATGATGGGAGCATAAGGATGAGAGCATGAGGCTCTATATGGGTGAACGTGAAATCAAATTTGATGTCATGAGCACCGTGAGGATTCAAAAGTTTCTAAAAGGTAAGATGTCCTAATAGATTTCGGGAGACGAGCCAAGAGTTTTGAATAGAGGTTGGTTCGAGGGAAGGTTGGTAACCTGAGGAAATGTAACTCTGAATAGGATTGAGGATCCAGAAGATTTGGAGATTTAGACTGGTATTGAAAAGTATCAGAAGTGACGGGAGTAGGGTCAATTACAACTCTTGGAGATGGGACAAGGAGACTCTAGAATGACGATAACACCATGGGTGTGTAGCCTGTAACAGCGAATATGAGCCTAGGAACCAAGGTATGAAGGCTAGTAATGAGCTTATGATCAACGTATCGGGGAAGCTAGGTAGCTGTCTTGCGGTATGGGTCAGGGACCCAGGATCTAAGTTACTTAGCATACTGCCAAGGTGACGGTCAGATGCCAAAGTTTAGGTACCACTGTGAATGTTATGGTTTGACTAGGATCCAAGTTCCAATGGACCGGAGCGCTGTGATGGGATCCCTACCTCTCTATGAAATGATTGAAAGTTTTTGAGGTTGGCAAACTATTATTAGGGGTTCGATTAAGGAAACTCTCTGAAATAGTTGTGTCCATGAAAGGACTCGAGAAGAGAATCAAATGTGAATGAACTGCTGGATGCAGTGAGAGCTTGTGATAACTCAAAGGATCGAGTTGCAAGTTGATGCAACATGACCGAATGATGGCGTGTGGATTACACAAAGGCACAGAAAGGACTACCCGATGTATGACTTGGAACTAGTAAATTGGTATGTGCTCTCGAAGTTATAGACACTACCAAAACGGAATGATAGGGCATTAATGTGCTCACAAACCACGAGGAGTCTGAGGTATGAGTTCTCGCAAAAGGAGCTGAATGAGAGGTAGCAATGGTTGATGGAGTTCCTTGAGGACTACGACTGCACTACTTCATATCACCTGGCGCGTGGCAGAGAGGTGCTGACGCAGGACCTGGTGGATAGCTATGAGTGTCAAATGAAGTTGGAGGCTTGTTGACCTGCCAACTATGATGGTAGTGCCAAAGGGATCGTCTATTTTTATGGCTAGCCTGGTTGTTTAGCTGGATCTGGTGAACGAGATATGGAAGACATGTGTGGTTAACAAGTGTACTTGTCTATGGAATGGTGATATGGCCAGCCCAAGAGTTATGATTTTTGAAATGCGATAGGGCATTCTCAAAAGTTTCGGGGTAGAATGTGCATGCCAAAAATGTTGAAAGATGTGTGGTCGTCTGAAAAGAGCCATAAGAGGGAAATGATGTGAAAGACACGATATGCTTGTAAGCATTTGACGTGTAAGGAAAGCAAACAAATGTGTTTATCGAGGATCAAATAGATATTTGATTTGAGGTGATCGGGTAATGAGCTATGTATTGCCTTAGTTACCTTAACGGTCTAATGAAAATTTCGAGGACGAAATTTATTTTAAGGAGGGGTGAATGTAATACCCGAGAAATTCTGAAGGACTCAAAAGTAATTTATCTTGGGGTAAAAATGGAATTTAAGGATAAATTGAGGGTATAACGGTAATTTATTACCGTATAGATGATTGAATCGACTGCCGGGAGTGCCCTGGAGCCAAGATGCCAAAGGAAAATTATATGGCATTAATGAGCACCCCGAGATAGCATTTATGGTGCCGAAAGAAATGAGATCGGGAATAGTTTTCGGTACAACTAAAAAGGTAGCTGCTAATTAGGCTGCAATACCAAATTATCATAGACGACTTTTCGGAAGTCAACGGAAGCTTGAGGGGGTTTTGATTTTTCATGAGGAACAACCTTTCAGAGGTTTTAGGAAGAAACGAGAGGGTTTGAGGTTAAAACAAATATTCGGGCCAAAGTGCAGTTTACCAAATTCGCCGGAGGGAGGTCAAGATGGCGAGTTTTTGAAATCTTCCGAGAAGAAATGAAAGTTTTTAGGAGTTCAGGGACTCAATGGCACTATTGGAAAGCTCGGGGGTTTAAAGGAAATGACCAAAATGCAAAATGAGAAAATATAGGGGCTAAAATGCAATTTTCCAAACTTGGAGGATGGAGCATGGCAGGCATGGCCGACCAGCCTCATCTGGTCGCCGAGCAGCCTCATCTGAACCATGGGATTGCACGAGGGTTGGTCGGGGATGCTTGAGGATCAAGCTTGGGCCGACAATAGCCACGAGGGTGGCCGGAATTTGAAGAAAAGCCGACCAAGAATTCGGCCGAATTTGGGGAGCTTCAAAAGTCATCATTACGGTTTGTTTTTGCAGCAAATAGGTCGATCCAGGGGCGGTAGAAGCCTCAGAGGAGTCAATTTAGCAAGCTTGGAGTGTTTGGAAGCCCATGGTCGCCTATAAATAGAGATAGCCGAGAAGATGAAGAAAATTAATTTCTTCAATCTGTGAATTCATGAACAAATTGAGAGCAACGGATAAAGGGCTTTTGTTGCCCATGTCCAGAGGATCATTCCTGTGAAATTTGAGGAATTCTTGTTCAAAGATGAGGGAGTTATGAAGCTTCGACGGAAAATCGAGCTTCGCTGGAAAATCAGGTTAAGCAGTTAAAAAATGGCTCCAATCATCCAGTTTGAAGCCATAGTCTTGTAGAGGATGAAGAGAGCAAGGCATAAGTTCAAACAGGGGGTCAATCGGAGGTTGGATGAGGGAGATATGGCTATTAAACGGAAGGCAGCGCACCAGTCCGGCGAGCTGAAGGAAGAAGACGACCGGCGCGTGGGCCACACGGGCCAGCTGGGCCCCGCGACTTGGCGCGCGTGAGCCAAATTGTGAGGGTGAGTGTGGGCGCGTTTGGACTCCAAAAATTCTGAAAAAAAAATTTCTAAATTCCTCTAAAATCGAGATCTAGGTCCTGTAAAAAAAGATTTAAATTTGGAGTTCTCTAGGTCTCGATTCTAGCATCAAAGTGCCTCGTTTTGCATGAAAACGTACCATCCGGGTAAGTCCAGTATTTTTTCTTGGAAGTTTATAGCATATTATGAATTGTTGTGAAGATAGATTTGAGGAAATAGTCTAGATATAATTATTGGGATTTTTAGAAGAAAAATGAAGGAAAATAAGAAATAAATAGAATATTGAGGATATTTAGTGATTAAATATTATTTTATGATTGAGGTAATCGAGATGATGATATTGGTGCAACTTTTGAGAGTTGGCATGAAAATTGAGGCGGGGCACGCATATCGAGGCGATGCACGTTTTTCGAGAAAAGGCAAATTTATCTCAAAAGGTGAGTTTTCCTATCCTATTTATGATATGATTGTTATATGCATGTTATTTATGAATGCAAGATTCATTTTTGTCATATTGCATGGAAAGTCGTGATATTTGTATTGCACGATATTATTGTCATATTGATATTTCTGCATGGGAATGGGATGTCGCCCCCAGAGTGTAGCCGTAATTCCCCAAGGGCGTTGAGGGAATAACGTTAGGCTTATCCTGTAGAGGTTCGGGATTTGCCTAGGATTCCTAGCCGGGCTTGCGGGCCAGAGAAGTTACACTAAGGGCAAATGTTGTTCATGTTATCGCATCATGCATTCATACATATGTTTTGGACCCTCACTAAAAGTTTCATCTTCTAATGGGTTATGCCCTTGGAACATTCAACGTTCCAGTTGAGACTTGTAGTTAAGGCAAGGAGCAGGTTGAGGTATGACAGCACGTGATGGCGTGGCCGATGGATTCAGCAGATGGTTCGAGTATTTTATTTGTTCAGAGTTGCCTATGTATGTTGAGGTATCATATGATTGCACCTAGGGTGTTAGATGTTATCTCGGGAGACGTGTCTCCATGTATTTATGTGTTTGAGGATATGATGGTAATATATGGTACAGATTCTTATATTAATTTAAATATAGTGAGTTGATTATATATCATATCAGGTTTCAATTATCGCTTCCGCATTTTGAATGATTTGCTGGGGTGTTTCCCTTTGTAATATGGCAATTTGATGAATGGGAGATGTATAAGGAAAGGGATTATGTATGTATACGATGAGCCCCAGCATAGTGGCACGCCCTCCGACGGGGCGGGGTGTTACAGCTTGTCCCTTTATCATCGTCCTTGGTTTGTACTTTACATCGAACTAGGCGAGCTCTATAAACCACTTTAGTAAGCGACCTGAGGTGTCTGGCTTTTGCAAGATTTGCCTCAGCAGGTACTTGGTTAGAACTTCGATCTCATGAGCTTGGAAATAAGGTTGCAGCTTTCTTAATGCCATTGTCAAACAGTAAGCCAATTTTTCAATTGGTGTGTACCTTGTTTCTGCATCGATCAAGCTCTTGGAGACATAATATATGGGGTGCTGCACCCCTTCATCCCCCCGGACGAGGGCCGCACTGAGAGCATGTTGGGACACTCCCAAGTATAGGGTCAATTTTTCTCCATCTTTGGGCTTGGCGAGCAGTAGGGCTCGTCCCATATATTCTTTCAATTGTTGGAATACAGACTCGCGTTCTTCTATCCACTCGAAGTCTTTCGCCATTTTTAGAAGCTCGAAGAATGGGCTGTGACCTAGCCGTTTAGGCTTTGCGCCTTAGAAATAAACCGACTTAGGGCTGCGACCTAGCCGTTGAGGCTTTGTACCTATTTTTTTCTTACCGGTGACCTCATGTCGAGCAAAGCTCTTATTTTGTCTGGGTTGGCCTCGATGCCTTTGTTGTTTACCAAGAACCCCAGAAACTTTCCAGAGGCTACCCCAAAGGCATACTTGAGCAGATTAAGCTTCATCTGATAGCTTTTGAGGGCTTTAAACATCTCTCTTAAATCGGAAACATGGTCTGCTACCCATTTTGACTTTACTAGCATGTCGTCAACGTACACTTCCATGGTTTTGTCGATGAGTGCTTCGAATATCGTATTGACCAGCCTTTGGAAGGTCTTGCCGGCATTTTTTTAACCCAAAGGGCATAACCTTCTAACAATAAAGCCCCCGATTAGTAATGAACAAGGTGTGCTCCTCGTCGTGGGGGTTCATGGGGATCTGATTGTAGCCTGAATATGCATCCATGAAGCTGAGGAGCTGGTGACCAGCTGTTGCATCCACGAGCTAATCGATCCTTGGGAGAGGAAAACTATCCTTAGGGCAAGCCTTGTTTAGGTCTGTGAAATCGACACAGGTCCTCCACTTCCAATTTTTCTTTTTTACTGAGACTGAATTAGCTACCAGACCGGGTAGTGGGCCTCTCTAATGAACTTATTTGCTAAGAGTTTATCCACTTCTTCTTTTAGAGCGACATAATGCTCAAGAGTCTTTGACCTTCTCTTCTAGCTCACCGGCTTGTAGCTGGGATCTACGTTAAGCCTATGCGACATAACCTCTGGGGCTATTCCTACCATATCCTCGTGGTTTCATAGGAATACATCGGGGTTAGCTTTAAGGAAATCGATAAGTTAGGATTTTACCTAGGGGGTAAGATTTTTTCCTAGCTTGATGCACCTTTCCCCGCCTGCCTCACTGATTGGGATATCTTCGAGCTCTTCCATCAAGCCGATGAACCTGTCACAATCCACCTTGCGGAGGTCTAGATCATGGCTAACACCCTTTCGGCTAGAAGGTTATGGGTCTTTCCTTGCAATGACATTCATTTTCTTTCCTTTGGCTCTCATTTTTAGTGCATCTTCATAGCAACGCCTCGCGAGGTGTTGCTGACCTCGTACGCATCCAACTCCATTGGGGGTTAGGAATTTAACTGTCAGCGACCTGGTTAAAGTGACCAGATCCAAATCGTTCATTGTCGATTTCCCGAGCACGACGTTGTACGCCGAAGAGCAGTCTATAATTAGGAACTCCGCCAAAGTGGTGGCCTGGCAATCCGCATCCCCAACAATAAAGGGAAGACTAATCCGTCTGACAGGGATCACTGCATCACCTGTGAATCCATAGAGTGGTTTCGGGGATGAGCTCAACTACTCTGGTCCTAGCCCTATTCGATCAAAACATGCTCGGTACATTACATTTACCGAGCTGCCTGTGTCCACCATTATTCTTCGCACTTCGAAATTGCTGATCTGGGCCTGTATAACGAGCGTATCGTTGTGCGGCCAATTGACATTTCTGGCCTCTTCTTCCAAGAAAATGATCTTTTCTGAGATCGAATCACCCTTAGCTCGCTTTACGGGGGCAAACTGTTTGTTCAACCTTGCCAACAAGACATGGTTGGCCTCACGCACGTACTTGTTGTGAGATTTTTGGGAAGTTCTAGCGAGGTGAGGTCCACCATGAATCATGTAGATCGTTCGTACTGCCGGCGAGCGCTCATCATCGAAGGGAAGCAGTTGTTCTGCTGGTGGTTAGTTCGGTTGATTGGTTGGTCGCACAACATAATCCTTCAACCGACCTCTTCTGATTAGATCCTTAATGGCATCCCTTAGGACCCAGCATTCAGAGGTGTTGTGGCCCGTTTAGTTATGGTACGCACAGAATTTTTCCTTGTTTCTGAATTTGTTAGGAGTTCTCAATGGGTTGAGCTTCCCAAACTCCTCTCTATTTCTTTCCATGGTGAAGATTCTTTCTTGGGGATTAGACAGAACACAATAGCTGTCGAAGCATTGTAACTGCGTAGGTCGTTCATCCTTCTCCACCTTGTGAGCTCGCTTAAAGACCTCATCATTTGAGCGCTCTCCCTGAGCTTCCCTTATTCCTTTTCTTATGCTGGTTGGAGCCTCCATCTTCTTCTTTTGGTCTGGTGGGTTTCTTTGAACCAAAGGCCTCTTCCCATCGGACCTCCTTAGCAGCTCATTTGTAGAATTTCCCCAAGTCTTTAACTGGGGTCATGTAGATGCTCTCGTAGAGCTTCCCATCTTTGCAGAGGCCTGCGGAGATCACAGTCAGGACGCTTTCATTGGAGGGATCCTCAACATTACTCACCTCCCGTCGGAACCTAGCAATATAGTCCTTCAAGGACTCATTTGCTCTCTGGAACACTATGGCGAGGTGACATAGTGGGGTGAGTTTCCTTCTCAGCACCCTATATTAATTTAGGAATCTTGGTTGGCATTACTCCCAACTGCCGATGCTGCGAGGTGGAAGGCTCCTGAACCAAGCTCAGGGGATATCACCCACTGGGAAGGTGCGAAATTTAACCAGTGAGCTGGTTGTCTGCAAATCCATTTGAACATTATATGCATCTAGGTAATCGTAGGGGTCGTCGTCCCCATTGTACTGTGGCATGCTCGGGACTTTGAATCTTCGGGGGAGGGGTTCGAGCTCAACTTCTATTGTGAATGGCGTCCTATCCCCGTAGCCATTATTCTGGCCGTGGACTCCTTGTTGTGTTTTCAACTGCCAAACCCTTTGATACAATTCCTCCACGACTGAGTTCAGGTCTGCAGATCGTTAGGCCTACGATTGCCTACTTCTTTCCTGCTCTAGAGAATGGTGATTTGGAAATAGGTAATTATCTCTGATATCCTCCTCTGCAAGCGAAAATCTCTCTTCTCATGGTTGGTGAATCCTTCGAGGAGAAACTAGTAAGTCATGGGCAGTTCGCACTTGAGCTTGAGCTAGGGCTCTGACCGCGTCTGCGAGCTGCATTACTATATTTTTCAACGCCTCCTGGCGTGGATGCCAGTCCTGAATCACCCCTATCCGGACGGTTTGAACAATGGGTTGGACAGTAGCCCGCGGGGGCATGCCGACAGTGTTCCCGGTTAGTGATGGCAACGGGATATCTGCCATCGGGGCAATGGGCCTTCCATTTGGTGGAAGATCTTATGGTTGATCATGGTGATTTTCTAGTACGTCGGCCACCGCGTCGGAGCTTCGTGTATTCCTTCCTCTTGCCATGGCTACCGATCAAAATGGCCCCTTCCTCTAGCGCCAAAATGTCGAAGTTCAATTTTAACCGACCGAGATTCATCAAGGCCGCAGTGAATGGATGAGTTTAAGATGCAAAGAGGAAGAACAAAATGGAAAGAACACAAGGAATTTTTTCGTGATTCGACCAGAACGATACCTACTCCATGACTATACTCCGATTATTTTTCCAGGGTGACAGTTTCTGATTATTCTTCTTTTTCCTCTCTCTTCCATGATCTTTCTGACCCTTCTTTATAATTAGGGCCTTTACAATTGCATAAGATATAAAAATATAAAAATGATATAATAAGAGGACAAACAGTCCTTATCATCTGTATAAAACTGGGAGTGGGATTCTCATTACGAGGAGTATAGTTCGCCTCAGATAAAGTAAGTGGGTCCTTGCCTCTGGCTATTCAGTAGCTTTGTTGTCTATGCGAACTGAAGGGTTTAGGCCAGCGAGCTGAATAGTTGAGCCAACAAACTAAGGGCTTTATTGGGAGCTCGTTGAATCGATCGATGGGAGCTCACTTGAGGCCTTGCGGGAGATCTGTCGCTGGAGGCTGAAATGGCCATGGTCATGGTCAATGACGTCATGGCCTAGACACTTTTCCTTCTGCCATGGCCGAATGTCGGTTGTTTTTGCCCGTCATCGGCAACCGCCATGGTTACTTCCAATAGCAGGTCGATTGCCAATTTTTAATGGATCTTGGCTCACCACTGTGAATGCTTCGCCATGGACGATGCCTTTGTTTTCTATTCTCCGTCATGGATTCAACGTGGATTGTCGAACGGCTACCTCTATAACCATCATTAATGGAAGGAAGACGACGATCATGGCTTTATCTATTCACCATAGCCACGACTTCTTTTGTTTTCGGGAATGCCCAATGACCAATGGTGGCCGTTGCGAGCCACCAAGCGATCGTCGGACTATGCGGCCAGCAGCATCGAACGGGGGAGGTGAAGAGGCGATCGGGGATGATGGTGGAGAAAGGCGGCAACGGCGGCTCAAGGAGCCCAAGAAACCCTATGTGCTAGGTTGACCCACTGGGTTAGATCTGAATCTTTTGGCCCGCTCCATTTAAAGATCCAAGATAAGATCTGATTAATGGATTTGTTTCAATTAAATTGGGCCTGGGCCTGGGCTTGGGCTTGATTAGTGGTTAATTTTGTAAAAATTTTGTTATAATTATATCCTTCTTTTAATCTTAAATATGGTTTAAATTAGATATTAATATATATTTTATAGTTATATGCAAGTTTAAATTGAAAGATGAATGAAATAAAGTTCTAAAGTAAATAATAATAATATATAAAATTATATATAATACATATACATCATTATATGCATGTATGTAATATATATATAATATGTAATTTATTAATAACATTAAATTATTTTTTTTAGGCATGAAGAAATCAAGCCCATGAAGAATTCAAATCCATGAAGAAATCAAGCCCATGAAGAAATCAAGCCCATGAAAAAACTTAAAGTCCATGAAGAATTCAAATCCATGAAGAATTCAAGCCCATGAAGAATTAAGGCCCAATTTGAGCAACCCGTGGAAGATATTATTTGGAGAAGGCCCAAGGATTATTTTTAATCCTAATGAAGATTAAAAAACCAATTTATAGAAATCTATTTTTATTTTTTACGTGAGAGCTTTATTAGGTGTGTTTTTTAGCTAAAATCCATTTAACTATTAGGTGGATATTATAGCTAAAATCAATTTAACTTTATGAGTGCTTTATTAGGTATGTATTTTAGCTAAAATTCATTTAATATTAGGTGTGTATTATAGCTAAAATCTATTTAACTTTAAGTGTGTGAGTGCCCATTAGATATAATTATGTCTAATTGAATAATTGAAATTGTGTGGTTTGTATTGCATCTTGTGGCCTATAAATAGCTCACTTGATTGCATTTGTAAGTGTGATTATTATTTTTGAATCAAAGTTTAGTTGTTTCCTTATAATTCTCTCTTTGAGAATTGTTCTTGTTCTTTCCCCTTTTCTTTAGTATTCTCTCTTGTGATCTTACTTCCTTCCTTTCTTCTTTTTAATTCTTATGTCATTTATTGTTACTTTATTATTCACCGCCTAAATGGCCGGTTAATTTATGTCTTTAAATTTCTGTAATTTTAATTCTTGTCTTTTAATTATTCACCGCCTAAATGGCCGGTTAGTTTATGCCTTTAAATTTTTGCAATTTTAATTCTTGTCATTTAAATTATTCACCGCCTAAATGGCCGGTTAGTTTCTGCTATTTTAATTCTTGTCATTTAAATTCTGTTATTTAAATTACGTCGTTTAAATTCATGTCAATTAACTTTTAAATGGAAATAAGTAGCTAAATCTAATCTTGGGTTAAGGCAAGGACAGTGTCCAACGCCAATGATTCCCAAAGAAAGTTACGCTTTAAATGAGTAACATTAATTTAAATTTCAGTATGAGTGTGTTTTAATTATTGAGAAATCACTAGGTTTGGATTGGAGTGTAAGCCTAACTTAGAGCTTTCATGTCACGCTTGAGAGTTACTAGAACTGGAAACGCTATCATACCCAAACCCGGATGATTAATTTAGTTGTTTTGTGTATTAATTGCAATTGAATTTATGGTAGTTGCTTAAATTAGAATCCCGCATATCATGTATGGGGATTGCTTAAACTAGAACTATCATCATCTCTAATTGCATTTAATAACAAACCCTCATATCTGAAATTAAATTAATGTTGCTAATCTTTTCTGCTAAAATTTGGGAATCAACGGGTTGGCACTGAAATTGTCTTAACTCAAGTACTATCCAATTTTATATTTTCACTTTAAGTATTTACTTCAATTACTGCCTTAAATTATTTCCTAGTATCTGTTGTTTTAAAAAAAAACCATAAAAAAACTTTGTTGCCAATTTGTCCAAATGCGTGTGTACTTGTGTGTGACATTCTTTTTATTTTGCCATAAATAAATCTCTCAGTGGACGAGCTGGACTCATTCAGAAAATATAAATTTAAATTTGGACTACAACTGCACTCGTACACTGACGAGTATAAACCTCTCACCTAAATAAAGAAAAAAATATAAAATTTTTATTGTGTTTTGTTTTGTGTTTTAATTGCAGGGTGGGAGTGCAGCCAAGGCTACTTGTTTTAAAAATTATATCATTTTTTTATTTAAAATGTTTTGGGCCTTAATTTTGTATTGGACCATATTGTTGGGTTTTTTATTTAATTATTTGAAATATATTTTTGGGCCATGAATTAATTAGTTTAATTTTGAGCCTAAAATTATTAATTAAATAATAAATCCATTTTGAGATTAAAAAAAATCCAGAATTATTTTTTGAATATCCAATTCTAGAATACTAATTTTTGTAATTAGTAATATTGTTTTCATGACATTTATTATGTGTTTTAATTTTGTCATGATAATTGTTTGGATTATTCTTTTACACCATAAGTAAATAAGTTTAATTTTGAGTCTAAAATTATAAATAAATGTGATATGGCATTTTTTGCTAACTTAATTGATTATCTATTCTCTATAAATATTTAGTTTTATTTGCTTATTGATAATTAATTTTGGTTTAGTATAAATCTTGGGCCTTATGTGGGTCCTAATATATTGTTGGATATTGTGGATTAGTTCCACATAAACAATTGAGTCAGAACATTTTATTTGTGCATTAAGGGTGATGACTTTGAAGCCTAACAATCTGTTGATCCCGAAGTGCGTAGCTAAATGTTTGATTTAATTATTTGCCTTGAACATGTGCATTAAATATCTTTTGTTGTCTTTCATTCAATGATCAATGGCTACCAGTTCAATTGCTGGAAGTATGACTAGGATAGATAAGTTAGATGGGTTCAACTACTCCACATGGGATAAGCAAATTCAGTATCTACTTCAGATAGAGAAAGTATAGGATGTTTTGGAGACTTTGGCTGCACTCTCACCCCACAATTAAAACACAATAAAAACACATTAAAACTTTTATATTTTTTCTTTATTTTGGCGAGAGGTTTATACTCGTCAGTGTACGAGTGTAGTTGTAGTTTAAATTTAAATTTATATTTTCTGGATGAGTCCAGGTTGTTCACTGAGAGATTTATTTATGGCAAAAGAAAACGAATGTCACACACATGCACACACATTTGAAATAGCAACAAGATTTTTTTATGGTTTTTTAGACAACAGATACTAGGAAATAAAGCAAGATAGAGGTTGAAATAAATACTGGACATGAAATTAGATAGCATTTGAATTAAGACAATTTCACCACCAACCCGTTGATTCCCAAATTTTAGTAGAAAAGATTAACAATATTAATTTAATTTCAGATATGAAGGTTTGTTATCAAATGCAATTAGAGATAATGATAGTTAATAATTTTATAATATATCTAAGTTTCATTAGAATTATTTATTAAGGTACTTAAAATTTGTCTATTAGGGCATTTTATCAAAGTCTCATTAGAATTATTTTAATGGGGCATTTCAAAAATTATGCCCTATTAAATTTGTCTATTAGGGCACTTAGATTTGTCTGTTAGAACACTTCATCGACGTGTTTTATTAGAATTATTTTATTGGATCATTTTTTTAAATTATACATTAAAATAATATTTTATAGGATATTTAGATTTATTTATTAAGACACTTAATTATTGTGTCTCATTAGAGTTATTATATTGGAACACTTCTTTATATTTTGCCTTAAAACAATATTTTAGAAGACATTTTTTAAAAAATACCATAAAAAAAATGCCTCATCAAAACATCTAATGAGATTACACAACTATAAACTAATGGACCCAAATATAGTTCTTAGAAGTTGGTTGGCCGTTTGAATCATCCAATGAGATTGCAAGTGGAATCATACTTTAATTTGTAAGTGAAGATATTAATTGATTAAGACCAAACAACTTACGTGATCTGTATTAGTCATTTAATTTTTTTTTTTTTGGTCAAATAATAATAGTAAGAGTAAATTCCATGCACTATCCTTAAGATTTTATTAAATTATACTGATTATTCGTTTATTTTTTAAAAACGTCATCTTGCCTTCAGTTAGTATTAAAAAATATGTAAAAATACCATTTTACCCTTGTACTTATACTAACCCAAGCACTATTTCTCTCCCTCCCTTTCCCATTCAGTTTTAGAAATTTGCTCTGAAACTAGCGAACAAGCTAACTAGTAGTTTCCTTTAGAGTAATGTTATTCGGCCCGAAGTGGTGCCCGAAGAAGTGCCACCCCAAAACGAAATTACCATTTCACCCATGGTCCAATTGACAGAAATGCCCCTGTTCAAATTTGAGTTCTTCCCTCCCTCCGACGCTCAATTTGTCACTATCTGCTCTCTTCTCTCTCACTTGCTCTCTCTCTCTCTGTGTCTGTGTGTTCTCTCTTGTTCGACCCTATCCATCGTGAAGTTTCTCACTCTTCTCACTACCTTCTCTTACTTACTCTCTCTTCTTCTCTCTAGATCAATCGACCCCCCTATCACTCAAAACGAAATCGGCCATAGTATGACCTTTCTTCTCGGATCGAAGAAGGGTCGTCGTCTTCTGCCCGTGTGACTTCATCTGCGGCCCTTTCTCGGCTCCATGGCTCCGATCTACAAGGAGGGAGGTAAGTCTTTTAAACATTTTAGTCATGAGCACACATCCATCCTATATACGTATATACGCATTTTTTTGCTTTGGCCGAGACTTTAATGTTAAATCTAGGGAGATTAGGCCGTTGGATCTTGCTGGTTTTTTGGTATGTTGGTCGATTGGCCTTTGGGTGTCTGGTGGTTGCCTATGATTGCTGGAAACCACCGGCCACGGTGGCCGGTGGCGACTGGCAGTCTGTATTTGGGTTGCGACGTCTTGGTATCTGATGTGTTAAGACATTGTTTCTATTGTGTTAGACCACATTTTGTGTCTAAAAGACTTTAGTCATCGGATACAAAGATTATTCAAATGTGATGGGTTGCGACTTCATCTTTAGAACACATCAGATACAAATATGACTAAAATGAGCAGGGTTGCGACTTCATCTTTAGAACACATCAGATACAAATATGACTAAAATGAGCAGGGTTGCGACTTTAGCCCAACTCAGATACAAAGACTAAAATGTGTGCTGATGACTAAAATGTCTTTAGCACACATGAATAATCTAACATGAATAAGACTTTAGCACACAGATACAAAGAGTTTAGCACACATCAGATACAAAGATGACTAAAATGTCTAACATTTTTTCTATTGTTGGTCTCCATTGTTTTCGTTTCTCTGTATATATTCATGTACTATATTATACTTCTAATAAAGTATTGATTTTGTATAATTTTTTTAATTTCATTGTAAGCAATCAATTCTAATTTAGGAGACGAAGGAAAGCCCCAATGAGTAACATAGGTATGTATGAGAAAATTAGTGATTTAAAATATGAAAAACAAAATGTTTATGCAAATTATATAGGTAACATTGTATTCTCTTATGCTTGTACCTTGTTTTGATTTAGTGAATCATAGTGTGCTTTTGGAATCAGCAAAAGACAATGAGGAAAATTGCCAAGATAATGAGGAAAATTGCCAAGATAATGAGGGTCCTCCATTAAATAACAAAGTAGTAGGAGAATACAATGATCTTGTCCCTAAGGTTGGAATGAAATTCAATGATGATAATGAAATTTATGAATTTTACAAACGATATGCTTACCATGTGGGTTTTCCAATAAAAAAAAAAAAGGAATTCGAAGAAGGGTGAGGATGGGGTCGTAAGATATGTGACTTATGCATGTAGCCGAGAAGGCAAAAGAACTAATCAAGCTAGCACTTCTCTGAAGCCTCAACCAACAATTCGAATAGGGTGTAAAGCTAAGATCACAGCCATATTGGTTGTTTTAGGAACATGGCAAATAAGCACCATCCATCTTGAGCATAACCATGAAACAAGTCCAAGCAAATCTAGGTTGTATAAATGTAATAGACAGTTGAACGAACAGGTGAAACGACAACTTCAAGTTAATGATATAGCTGGAATCTCGCTACAGAAAAGTTATAACTCAGCTGTTGTTAAGGCTGGTGGGTATGAGAATCTGACATTTGTGGAAAAGGATTGTAGAAATTACATTGATTTGGTGAGAAAGTTAAGACTTGGGGAAGGAGATGCTGCTGCTATTCAAGAGTATTTTTCTAAAATGCAAGCCCTCTATCCGGGTTTCTACTTTAGTGTTGACTTAGACGAAAAGTGTCGATTGAGGAATGTATTTTGGGCGGATAATAGATGTAGACAAGCGTATAAGGAATTTGGCGATGTTGTGACATTCGACACCACATACCTGACCAATAGGTACGACATGCCATTTGCTCCGTTTGTTGGTGTAAATCACCATGGGCAGTCGACGCTATTTGGATGTGGTCTTCTTTCGAACGAGGACACTAGGACTTTTGTGTGGCTGTTTAGTACATGGCTTCAGTGCATGGAGGATCAGGCTCCCACTGGAATAATCACTGACCAGGATAGGGCTATGCAAAACGCAATTGAGATAGTGTTCCCTAACACGAAGCACAGGTGGTGTTTGTGGCACATACTAAAGAAGTTGCTTGAAAAGTTTGGTAACCATAGTTACAAAGCTTCAATTCTTTTAGTTGTACATGATGTTGTGTATGAATCACATAGTCCTAAAGTATTCAATCAAGGTTGGAGTTTAATGATTGAGAAATATGCACTGCATGACAACGATTGGTTGTCTGGACTATACACACAAAGAGCCCGTTGGGTGCCATGTTTCTTGAAAACTAGTTTTTGGGCAGGGATGTCAACAACCCAGCGGAGTGAGAGCATGAATGCATTTTTCGATGGTTATGTACACTCAAAAACTTCATTAAAGCAATTTGTTGAACAATATGAGCGTGCATTGAGGTCTAAAGTTGAAAAAGAGTTTCAGGCAGACGTTAAGTCATTTTCTCAGATGGTTCCATGCGTATCGAGGTATCCCATGGAGAAACAATTTCAAGAAGTGTACACAATCTCAAAATTCAAGGAGTTTCAAAATGAGTTCATAGGGAAGATGTATTGTGAGGTTGTGTCTATCAAGGAGGGATCGCTTGGTACGAGGTACGAGGTGCGCGAAGATATTATATTTGATGAAAGATTCAAGGAGACAAAATATTTAGTTGATATTGACAAAGAGAAATGCAATTTTGTTTGTAGTTGTCACATGTTTGAGTTTAGAGGAATAATATGCAGACATATCGTCACAATATTGATTCGAGATGGTATCAGATCACTTCCTGATAAGTATATCTTAAGGCGATGGAGGAGAGATGTCAGTAGATCCTACACGAGAGTGAAGATTAATTACAACAGTTGGATTAGTACACCTAGTCAGTTAAGATATGATAAGCTGTGCAGTGTGTTTGTGAAGCTTACAGACATGGTTGCAGATGATGAAGATAGTACCCAGGAAACTATGGAGTGGATGGAATCTCAATTGACTGCATTGAGGAAATCTAATACGAAACCTAGTTGTGGTAGTAATATACATGTTGAAGATAGTGTGCAAGAACAATTTCTTGATTCTGGAGAGGCAGCTACAGCTTCAAGCGTGCAAATTTTGGATCTAAGATGCTCGCAGACAAAGGGAGCCCCTAGGAAGCTTCGTAAGAAGGGCCCATTGGAAATGAGTTCCAAGAAAGCAAAGAAGGTGCCATTGGGAAGGAGTTCCAAGAAAGTGAATGTATGCTCTAATATTTTTTTAAATTACCTAATAATGTAGTGCTCAAATTCCCAATTATAATGATTGTTACTTTCATTTGATGTCTAGGTGGGATCCTTGAAAGTAAACGAAGGCAATGCCCAAATGCAAAACATTGTTCAAGATGGTCAAGCATTCAGTGAAGATTTTACACAAGGACAGTATCACGGTTTGACATCATTCTCGTACTCAGAATTAATAGTAAGTACTTGGATGACATTTGGGTAATAATCTAAGTTGTCATTTTTTAAATTTGCGAATGTTCATTTAGGTTATATCCTGGTGCTTACTATTTTCTTTTGCAGGCTTCTTTTGATACGGGTCAGCCCTTCATGCCAGTATACATGCCCCATCCACGACCTAATGACAACCCACCGGATGTTTGAGGCATTCATTCCATGCAGCTTTCTTTTGATACTGTTATTTTCTATTTTTTTATTGCATTAAATTTATTGTAAAAAAAAAGGTGCTACGAGCACGATGTGATGCTCAAACTCGTAATGTTCGGGAGATTTGTTGGAGATTTTATTGCATTAAATTTAGGCTATCTAATGCAGGCTCTTGGAGATTTGTTGTACTTTGTGAGTGTAGTATTTTTTGGGGTTCATATGCTAAGAATAGAGCATATTATTGAAGTGTGTTAGGGACAAGATGTGTAGCACTTTACAGATGTGTAGCATATTATTGAAGTGTGTTAGGGATAAGAGCATATTTTTTGGGCATATTATTGCGCTTGCATGCAGGTTCTTTAATGTTCTGTTATCTAGTTTTTTTTTTAGATTGAAGTGTGTTAGGGACAATTAATGTTCTGTCATCTTGATGAAATGAGGTGTATAACAAAAGGAAGAGATGGACTTGTCATTGTAGGGTTGCCTTGCAAATATATGGTTCCAAATTAAACCATTTATTTGCTAGTCATTGGAGTAGGTTTTGTCGGTGTTGGTTTTGCTTAGTTTGCAGTAATTCGATCGGATGTCCGGAATAAATTCAAGCAAATGTAATTAAATGTTAATCTCTTCTACTTTTCAATGTTAGATCAAGTTTTGGTTCTTAAAAACTATTTTTATACAAGGGATTGCATTGTATGTGCTTAAATAGTCAGTTAATTAGTTATGGTTTAGGTATAAGAAGGCATAACCCATGCCATTGGCAATGTCATATTAAACCATTAATTATTGATGAAGTTGCCCCCAAAATTTTCCAAAATGAGAGAAAATGATTATCAAAATGGGTCAGCTTCACTGTCCACATCGTTCCCTCAAATCCAACGATAGAAATGCAAAAATTGGCAATTCGCCTGGCCAGATGTGCAGTGTAACCAATGTTCAAAATTTGGAGCAAATCTCCTGATTGTCATTATATGGGGATGTAGCCATTCCTACTTGCCAAAAAGGAACAATTCAAAAGCCCTCAGGACCTCAAGTCTCAAATCCTTGAGAATCGTCCAAACATCCCATGCTTACAATATTCCCGCTCAGGAATATTTCATTTCTATTTCATTTCTATACCTGAATACTTTCTTGCAGACTCAAATGCCATAAGGTTACAATATTCCCGCTTAGGAAACTTGGTAGGAAACCCAACAAAAATGAAATAGAACAAATATGAATTATAGAGGCCACTACTACCAACAAACAATAAACACAACCCCTAAACAAATCTCAGCCAAAATTACACATTAGATAAAAGAAACCCTTGCAATTGAGGTTAAGTTGAAACAATACATTACAAGTACATAATTACACCAAAGCTAATGTAACATCCCGTATCGAGCGATAGGAAGGACCGGAACAACTTACCCTGATGGACTTACACGAACTTCCCAGGGGGGTCACCCATCCCTGGATTACCCCAGGTCAAGCACGCTTAACTTGGGAGTTCTTTGCCAACATTCAGCCCAAAAGGTATCCAGCTGATGTTGTTTCTTTCCTTACACTATCCTCGATATATACTAACTTCTTTGGGCTCTCGGGGTATTACATTCTCCCCCCCTTGAGCACATGACGTCCTCGTCATGCGACCTTACAACCGGTCCCAAATCTCCCCCCGATGCATGGCCGATGTGGGATTCGCCTAAGGTGCCTACACGCACCCCCCCTCGGGGACTTAGCGTCATCGCTGAGGTTTGCCCCACCATCGCGCTCAGAGGCTCGGGGGTCGGCTCTGATACCATTTGTAACATCCCGTATCGAGCAATAGGAAGGACCGGAACAACTTACCCTGATAGACCTACATGAACTTCCCAGGGGGGTCACCCATCCCTGGATTACCCCAGGTCAAGCACGCTTAACTTGGGAGTTCTTTGCCAACATTCAACCCAAAAGGTATCCAGCTGATGTTGTTTCCTTCCTTACACTATCCTCGATATATACTAACTTCTTTGGGCTCTCGGGGTATTACAGCTAAATACCTAAATCTACTTCCGTCATATTTCATCACCCATAAACTGAACAAAAAACAACTCAATCCTAACACTATCATACTTCTAACAAACCTACTTTCTTTTGTCTTAAACTCTAGAAGTTTCATTTTTAATTTTATATTTTCTTGTACAATACAACTAATGCTCTTTCTTAAACTTCAATAACTTTTCTTTTTTTTTTCTTAAAGCCTTTTCTTCAAAAACCATGGCTTCTTTTTCTAAAACTTTCACCTTATCCAACAATACTCCACATTATATTTTTTCACGAGATGTGCGTTCATCATCGATCCATTGAAACCATCTGCAATCATCATCCTGTCCACCAAATCATCCATCAATTAATTTCATTCATATTAACAATTTATACATTTATAAGAAAATAATTTACCTTCCAGAACTGACACCTCAAGAATTTTCTTCCAGGATTCCTCTTAGTCCAAGATGTGTAGCACTTTACAGATACATCGTGTTTACACACAATTGTCTGATGCGAACTATATGAGTTAATTGAAGCTTCATCCATTTCCAAATAGGAAGCCATAAATCCTGAGACAGTAAAAGGAATTTCAAAAATCAAATTCCCAAAATCTAAAAGATTGTGGCCTTAGAAGAAAATCACCTAAGTGGTAGCTTGCTTAGTGGGAGTTAGGGTTGGTCCAGAAGTCTTAGGGTTTAAATTAATGACATGCTATTACACATAGCTTACTGACCGGGCTTAGAGGACTGTTTAAATCAAGATAGAGAAAATTAAGGTATTGTCATAAACATAAGAATTGAAAAACAAAAACACAAAAGAGTTCAATAAATTTGTCATGGGAGATTAGAATCATACATATGGCACAATTTTCTAATTGATAGAAATGATCAGTACGTTAGTTCCATCTTAAACTTTTACTAGTGATGTTACACAAATTAAAAATTGCTTACCCATAATGTATTAATAAATATATATCAAACAAAAAAGGTTCCTGAATCATATAAATAAAAATTATATATAAATCATGGATGTATGCCGAGTATCAAAGTGAGAATAAATCACAAAGATGCCCTATAAATCACAATTAAAACTTTCAGTTAACCCAAATAATCTTGCATACCACAATTCTAGCAATAACCCCAAGTAGCACCTTCTTATTTTACAATAAATATAATGTAATGAAAAAATAGAAAATAAATTGAAGCCTGCAAACTAGATCTAGGCCACTTACACCGTGAAAATATGCTTGGATCGAAGATTAGACGGCTCAAATCGAAGATCAGACGGCTCAGATCGAAGATCTGACTTACTTTCTTCAGATACAATGCAAGATGTTGCAATGGAGGAGGCGAGGAAGCTGTTGCAATGGAGAGAAAGAGAGAGGGGGTCGTTTTAGTGCGGGCAAGAGTGAGAGAAGCGACGGCCGGCAGGCAGATAAAGATCGACGACAGAGAGACGGTCGTTTCAGCGCGGGCGAAAGTGAAGGAAGAGATGGCAAGCAAGGAGAAAGAGAGAGATGGAGAGAGAGAGCGATCGACGACCGACAGGGAGAAAGAGACCCAAGGCCAGTATGGAGACTGAGGGCAGCAAGGATAGGGGCAAGGAGAGGGAGGGAACGGGCGATGGCCAAGGAGAGGGAGGGATCAGGTCATTCAACCAGGGTGAGAGTAAGAGGGGGAGGGGGCCGAAGAGGGAGGGATCGGGTCGTTCAACTAGGGCTCAAAGTGAGAGGGGGAGGGGGTCGAAAATTTGAAATATTGGGTTTTGGGGCTCACTCCATATCGCGAGATTTCCCGATAAGTTGGTCTCGAATTATCGCGAGATTCTGGGGTGGCACTTCTTCGGGCACCATTTCAGGCCGAATAGCATTACACTTTCCTTTATACTTTACTTTCGCTTTGACTTTATTCTCTCATCCCCCCTCCCCCCATCTCTTTTTCTCTTCCCTGTTTGATGACGATTATAACCATTGTTGAATATTGACTCATAATTTCCTTTATTTTCTTTCTTTTCGTTTGTTTTGATTCCAATCAAAACCTAGAGCAATAGAGAGAAACCCATCTTTTTTTCTCTTGCTCTCTCATTCTGACATAAAGGTGATCGGGGCGACGATGGCCATTGACCATCCCAATATTCTTTTTTTTTTTTAATTTGTGTATATTATGGTGTATGGAGAGAATAGGGAAATTTTTGAAATTTAAAAAAGTTAATATTAGTTAAGTAACAACAAGGGATTTAGTGTTATGCAATATATAAAGTAAAAAGAAGTCAATAATATATTTAAAATGAGAATATTCAATGCAATTTAACAAAATCCCAATATTCTTAATAATAACCGTTTCAAAGAATTAAATACACTTTATGAATAAATTTATTAGGCTAAGTGGGACAAATTTCACATTATCACTTCATTCCTATTTTTATGACTACGGTAGTGATTAATGATAGGTAATAAAGTTAGGATTCAAATTGTAAGAGTATAATTTTTAATAATTTTTTAATTTATTTTATTTTCAATCATATAATTTATGAAATTAATTATATGAGACCAATCATATATACAAGACTTGAAATAAAAAATTATACTTAAAAATAATAAATTATTAGATGCCATTCATACCAAAGAACATGTAAGGATACACTAGTAATAAAAGTAACTACCCTATCAGACAATTCAAAAAATTTCACCCAGCAATATGTTGCTGAAATTGCTCCATTTTAATTAAAAAATAACATTTTATTTTGATATCTCTTCCTTTTGCCTTTTCACGTTATCAAAGCCTTTTTATTTTGTTCTTCCACTTTGCACAATCACTTTTCCAGAACCTAAGAAAGTAATGGAGAATGAAGGGCTTCAACACCCAATGCTAATTAGGGATGTCCTCGGCTAATCAAGGGGAGAGAGTGAGAGGAATTGTTTCTTTCTTTAGCTCTCTGTGGATTTCTCCAGCGATGGATTAGTTCTTAATTTGAAATGGGAAAACTATAGGTTTCCTAAAAAATTCTCACCACAAATGATGAGGACTCTCGTGAAGTTAAGATTTGATTATTATGTTATTATAAGAGTTTCATGTTATGTATGTGTAAATAAAAAAAAAATTAAAGAAAGTTCATTAACTGGTGTTTGACAGTTATAATTTAATTTTTTATTTTTTAGACAAAATTTTAAACAAAATAAATCTTAATAGTGTAATAGTAAACTTCTTCATACATTTATTTTGTAGAGATGTCATAATTTTAAAACATAGTTAATTTTTTCTTTTTTATGTAAAATATATTAAAAGGTAATGCTGCTGACAGATGAGACTTGAAGCAACACTTGCTATTGCTAATTTCTGCAAGCACTGGGTTTTAGTCTTCCATGATAAGTTTTAATGAGCAAGTTAATATTTGGATTTTAAAGAATGGAAAGTTAATAGAGAAGTAAATTAAAAAAGAAGAGAAGAACTATTAGTCTCTTGATTGGTAATACTTGTCTTCCTCTTGGATTGTCATGTTTAGCAATTTAAACCAATCGATGCTCTGCTACAATTGCATATCAAGGTTAGCCATCTATATTGACAGTGAAAGAACAATAATAAAAGATAAAATTATTTTTTTTCCAGCAATTTTAGTTGTTAGGCAATTGGTTACACTAATTTGATAGTTTAGAACATTAAAAGTATTATGGAACTAAGAATATCACTGAGCTATTGTGACGTGCGACCCCCATACCAAAAAGGCTACTAGAATTGCATATATAATTTATTTATCAATGAGGTAAAGAAAATGGAGCTTAGATGGTGTATTTGATAAATTATGATCAATAATAAATTTGTCTGTGGATTGTGAATTTTTCATAACCTGATAAACTGCTCCATACCTCATATATCCTTAGTTTATTTACCTGAATATAAACTTAATTGTGAGTCTTAGAAATTCCCTAGCCTTTTTCCTACCTTGGGAGAAAGATGGTTTATTCTGAAAAAATTAATTACTTTTCTTTAACTCCAAGTATTCAAATTTGAATTGCTTCCTTTGAGGAAGGTGCTAGTAGAGTTAGGAGGGTTGCTAAAACTCAAAAACTTTATCATAGTTCATTAGAATCCAAGAATAAGGGTTTCAAATAAAATCAAATATTCATTCAATCATGACTAATTCTGGAGAATGTCTGTAAAATTATACTATATTTCATTGGCATACTTCTTTTTTCTCCTCTTTTGTTTTGTGGTCATGTTTATTTTTTTGAAGTTTATGATTTGTTGTTAGCTTGTTTACCCATTGTTTTTAACTATGTTGGTTTTTGGATGTGCCAAGAGAAACACATCACTTGATTCCATAGTATTAGGCTTAAGTAGGATACGCCTCACTTGTGCTGGAGCTTTGCTTAATTCCTACCATTGATAAATCACAACTAGGATATTATTAATATTAATGAATTACAACATTGGTTTAATCAGCAGTAATTAAATATTAATATATTTAAAAAGCTTGTGATAAAAATGTATTTATTTGTCTTAACAGGAAGTGTAAAATAAGTGAAGTAATTTTTTCTTAAAAAAAAAATTGTAAATAAGGGTGTGTATAATTTAGTCCAATCCTTTGAACCAAATTGGATTAGTCCCTTTCATTTGTCCAAATGTTATGTGACTTTAGTTTTAAGTTTCATTTTACATAGGTTTAAATTTAGTTTCAGGGGACCATACCACTTAGATTTAGTATTTAACACTTATTAAAAATAATATTATTTCAACAAATTTGTTAGTAATGTTAAACTTCAAACTAACAGAAAAGGTTAATTGAAACACACACGGAGAGTACTTCAAATGTTCAAATTTAAATAAGAAAGAATTTTGGTAAAAAAAAAAAAAAATAACACAAACTACAAGAATAATTTATTTGTCTCTTTTGAATGCATAAATATATGAAAATGTAAATATACAACTTAGTTAGAGAAGACTGCCTAAACTGATCATAATCTAATATCCATCTGTCTATGAGTTTGATCAACAGATAAATCATATTAGCAGTTCATAGTTATAACAACGAACAATATTGGCGTAGTAAATATTTTATCTTTCCACCACAACTGGAAAAGACAAACATGGCTTTGGCAGCCGCTTACTTTACAATAGTAGCCACAATGGGCCAACCTTTGAAGAACCCGGGAAGGAGTGGGGGCCCAGCCCAAACACCGACTGCACGTTGGGCCACTTACTCTCCTCTAGGCCCACTACCTTATTAAGGACACCACCACCTGTCCAGTTCCATGTATCAATTCTTCTAGGTCCTCCATCACGTTAAGCCTGGATAAATTACTTTTATTTTGCTTATTAAACTTTAATTATTCACAATGTGATTATAAGTGTTGAAATTTTTTATAATGTGATTACATTTAAAATTTTCTAACAAGTTCCTCATCAAAATTGGTGATGCGACACTAATATGGCAAAAAGTAAAATTCAGATGATAATTGTGTAATAGTTGTTAATGAGATACTGTCATTTGTCGGTTTGACCCTATAAAACCTTTTTTCTTCTTTTTCTTCTCTCTCTATTTGCTCGTCTATAGCTTTTGCTCTCCTTTTAGTCATTGGAATACAAATTTGTGTTTACTTGACTAAGATCGATCTTTATTTAACTATATAAATTTTGTAATCAATTGCATTTACTACTTAATTGAGTACAAATTACATTTTACTCTATTAAATTTTTGGGATAGAAAAATTCAACATATATTAGATTAAAAAAGTTTATTTAGTACAAAAAGATCTTTGTTCGATTACAAATTTTCATACTCGATCACACTTTCGATCTAGAGACTTCATAAATCTTTAACTCTTATTTACTCGATTACTAAAATAATTTACTCGAGTACAAATCATATATTACTTAATTACAATTTTAAACACTTGAATATAATTAAAACTATCCAGAGACTAATAAAAAATTTTGAGGATATATACTCGATTACAAAGAGTGTTCATTCGAGTATAGATGGATCATTACTCGATTACAAAAATTAATTACTTGATTACTTTTGACTCGACAAAAACTTACCTTACTTATTCGAATACAAACTCCTATTAAGTTAAATACATTACATTTTTACTCGATTAATTCGTTATTTGCAATTGATTACTTTTAGGTCTAACAAAATCTTTCAATCAATTGAACAACTTAACTTGAAATATGACTTAGTTTTTTTTTTATCAATAAAATATTCGATTATAAATAAAGATTTATTCGATTAATAGATACTATAACTTAACTTAATTTAAATAATTTTCTCGATTAACAACTGGACGAATTCAACTTTTTTTCATATCATTATCAATTGTTTTGGTCATCAATCTTTAACTAAATTTTTTAATTTTCTCATTAAAACAAAATAATAATTTTTTTAACAATTTCTTCTTTTTTATTTATGAGCCCATTTAATGATGATAAAATACATTAATACAAAAGCAAGGGCAGACGCAGGGGGTGAGCAGGGTGGCCTTCAACCCCCCAATTTTTTTAGAAGATAAATTTTATACACTAAAAAATAATATTTTTTTATTTTAAGCTCCCAAATTCGGCCTAATCCCAAGCCCCCTCCCCTACCAGCCCAGCTCCCCCACCCTTCTTTTTTTTTTTCTTTCAAATTATGCTAAAATCATAGTTCTGACCCTGATTTTTATGATTGAAAAAAAATATATATATTAATGAAGCTCATGATTGAAAAAAAAATTTGAAACCCCTGAGTAAAAATTTCTAGGTCCACCCCCGTACAAAAGACTCCCCCTAAGCACAATAACCCTATTTTAGTATTTTTATTCTTTTTCTCTGCTTTTTAATCACTAACAAAAGAAGCTCTCCCTACAAACAATAGAGATGTTGCACGAGATGCTCCCCTAACGTTTAGGACATTTGTAAATAATTTGTTTCCCTTATTTTATGTATTTGAATTCACTTATGAGTAATTTTGAGTATTGACACAGTAAGAAAGATTAGAGAAAAAAACAAAAAACACAACATTTTCATTCAATATATTGAAAAGTTTTGATTACATTGATTGATCTGTAAAGGTAAAAATAAAAAATACATGTGGAAAATCTATCCTACAGCTGGTGGAGGATCTTCCTTGGATCCTTCTTCCTCCACTGTTGTCCTTGAGAAGACTTTTGGGCTGCTGTCTTTATCCATCACGTTGATTGTATAGTTGTCTTTGATTTTTCTTCCATCTTTTGTAGCCTTTGATCACATTGATCGGTAAAGATAAAAATAAAAAATACATGTGGAAAATCTATCCTACGGCTGGTGGAGGATCTTCCCTGGATCCTTCTTCCTGCTGTCTTTATCCACCATGTTCATTGTATAGTTGTCTTGATTTTTCTTCCATCTTTTGTCGCCTCCCTTTCAAGTTTGTCAATCCATGCTATTACGGGCCTCTTGCCTATCCAATAGCCTTAGTCTATAGGAAATCATTCTGATTGATTGGACAAGGTGCTGAGAAGATGATGCAGGAGATAGCTTGAGAAGATGATTGATGGCATATGCCATCAGCTGCTTTCGGCGTTGCTAAAGCGAAGACTGACACAATTAACTGGGCATGCATACATTACAGGCATTTACCTAACATATCATTCCAAAATATTTATGTTCTTGAAAATATTTATTTAACATAACAAAAGCTGAAAAAAAAGTCTTATTAGAGAAAATATTCTTAATGTTCCTAATTAAGCAAGCAGGTCTCGGGCAAGGGCAATGCATTTTAATACACTCTAATGTTTATGGACTGGAAATTGTTTACAACCTATTGGTAGTGGCAGCAGCAATTATGGTTTGAGCCCTTAAAACAGCTTGTGACATGCAATGTAGTGAGTTTTTGCAATAGCTAGCGTGACAGACTTGTATTCTAGTGGTGGGCTGCACCTGAACATAATTCTTTTATAATTGTTTTATCACACAACTGTTGTGGAATTGATTTGCGCTTACATTTTCTTCCTATCCCATTCAACATTACATTTAGATAGTGTTACGCTTGCTTTTACTGAAAGAGAAATTCTATTTGTTGTCATCTCATTTACTCTCTACGTACAGTCACTTTTAATATATTTGAAATACTCTCAATTAAAAGAAAAAAATTATTTGCAGCAATGTGTTTTACCCTCTACAGTCACTTTCTACTAAAATTGAATATAATAAAAATAACCTAAAATAACACTTATTTTTACTCTTTTAAATATGTAATCATTTTATATAAAAAAATCAAAAAATTCAATACTTCCCTAGCTCGGAAAGCAAATTTCCTGAACTCTAGAGTTCGGGAGTAGTTTTGTTTTCTCCTCTCAAAATTCGAGAGAATCTTTCTCTCAAATTCTAAAGTTCAAGAAAAATGCATTCTCTTGTCTAAAGTTAGGGAAAAAAACATTTTAAGATTCTGGAGAATTGCATTCTCTCGAACTCTAAGATTTGAAAAAAATGTATTCTCTCAAACTCTCGAATATTTTTTGTGAGTTTGTATTTTTTTCTTGTTCAATATTAATTTTTTTTAGTAATATTATAGATTTATGATTTATCTAAAATGAAATGGAATCGCATTTCTTGTAATATATATCTTGTAACATTTATTATATATTTATATATTTTTTTTGTTCTATGTTGATTGGATAATATTTAATTCTAATGCAATCTAGCAACAGTAAATAGTCATATAAGTTTTGTAATCTCCAATGGCTGACACAAGGACTCTCATCTCTCATCTAAGATCCAGAAGAATTTTTTTTAATTCTAGTAAATTAATTCCTATGTGCTTCTATTTTAATTTTAAAAATATCACAAAATAATTCCTTCCTTTGAATGCCATTTCTACACTTTGAAATAAAATAAATTGATAGTGAAATATCATTAAGCACAGTATTTTTTAAACAAAAATCCAAAGCAACCGAATCTCAGGGGTTTAGAACTAATGTTCAAATTGGTTTTCTAGTATTAAATGGATTGCAGAATACCCAAACCCTGGGATTCGAGTGCGTTAAAGGGTTCGAGAGCATTGTTCTCCAATGTGATGAGCGACCCCATTTATCGCGGCTAGTGAAAGTCCGTTCGAGTCGCGGCCAGTGAAAGTCCATTCACTGCCTTCTTTTCCACGCGAGTCTCGCCGTGGCCACTCGTTTAATTTTGCCCTCTTCTATTCTATTCTTCAATTTTGCCATCTATTCTTTTATTTGTTGTCTTATGTGAAAAATTCGATTTTGTCTGTTTCGATTGGGTTGTTAGGGTTTGAGAAAAAAAGTTGTGGGATGCTTGTGTGTGAGATGGTTGTGCGCAAAAGGATATTTTGGAAAAAAAATAATAAGAGTAATTGAATGTGGGTATGGAGAGGGAGTGTAGAATGTTGTTGAAAAAAAAAAAAAAAAAGTAATAGAATTTTCTTAATTTTTTTAGCCACCATCCTTTTACAATTACCTTTATATACCCTCATTCATTAGTCATTTCCCTTTATGTCCCAATTTGCTTTTATCATTTTTTGCTTTCCTTTATAGACAATGCAATATTTTACTTATTGCTTATATATCTGTTTGTATCCCAATTTGTAGACTGATTTTTTTCACTTTGTACAATGCATATTTGACTTGTTTGTATAGCCATCTATCATTTGGCATGAATGATGTCATAAATGCTATTTTTTGTCAATAAAAGATATTAATATATCTTTTAACAAGTTTAGAGAAGTATTTTCAGCTACAATTCTACAATCTACTTCAAAGATAACATAATTGATTAGCCATGATTAACCAAAATAACGTACTAAATCTTAATCTCAATCTCTATTAAATCTACGTCCGATATCTAGAGTTGGTTTAGTTTTTTTTAAGTTTAATTCTAACTTTACAGCCCACAAACTCCTACGCAAGACATCACTTGCAATGTTGCCTTTATGGCAAAATCAGGGCCCACGTCTAGATGGCATATGCCATTGGCTGGCAGCTGTCCGGGTTTGACTAGATAAAAATGACGTCTTGGTTTTTGTTAAAAATTCCAGGAACTTGCTACTGCTGGGCTTCTTGGAAGTTGTTCTCCTTATTTCTACTACTGCACTTCCATTATTCGTCTGCCCGATTGAAGGCTGTTGCTGCCGGGAAATGTAACATGGCAGAAATGCTTATTTCAAGGGCTGTCCAGAGACTTGCTGAGATAGTAGCTATTCTAATTGCAAAAGAAGGCTCTCGCTTGTCTGAGTTGGAAGAAAACTTCAATTGGCTTCGAGATGAGATGAGTTATATTAAAACTTTCTTGGAAAAAGCTGATGCAGTAGAGTCAGAAATAGGAGGATTGGATGACTTCATCAGGAGCACTTGCGATCTTGCTTATGATTTGGAGGATATCATGGAAGAGTACTTCCCTATGCTATCACCACCTAGAAGGAATGGCTGGAAGGGGCGTCTTGGTTGGTTTTTGAAAGCCAAAACTGTTCGTGACTTTGCGGTGGAGATTGAAAAAATAAAACGAAGGGCGATGGATATAAATCGCCGGAGAAACACTTATAAAGTCCCAGATGTCCCAGATGCAAGTGATTGTCCTGGAAAACAGGGATGGGATCCAAGAAGAACTTTTCCTCACATTGACGAAGTAAATGTTGTTGGCATGAAAGAACACATTGAGGAATTGGAGGACAAACTGAAGGATCAAGATTCAGAGCATCGTGTGATCTCAATTACAGGCATGGCCGGTATAGGCAAGACAACACTGGCCAGAAAGGTATATAATTCTGTTCGGCAAATGTTTGAGTGTTCAGCTTGGATTTATGTCTCTCGACGACCAAACCCAAATGAACTTTTACATAATATAGCAAAGCAGGTTGGCTTGACTGACGAGGAGCGCAAACAGGACTTGGAGGGTAATTTGTTTCACCATTTAAGCCTAAAAAGGTTTGTGATAGTAATTGATGATATATGGGACACTGAACATTGGGATGTTTTAAAAAACGGCATTCCTGATAATTTCACGAATGACAGTAGAATTATCATCACTTCCCGATCCAAAGATATATGTGTACGAATTGGTGGGCAAATTTTTTTATATGAATTGCAACCCTTAGACGAAGAAAAGAGTAGAGAGCTCTTCTTCAAAGTGGTTATGGCTGCCCCACAAGACAATGATGAAGATGGTGATCCCTCACAATTGGAAAACATTGGTGAGAAAATACTAAAGAAATGTGGCGGTGTGCCGCTTGCGATAGTAGTTATAGCAGGCGTGTTGTTATCAAGAAAGAGAAGCATACAAGCATGGAAAGGGGTATTAGAGAGTATAGGTAAAGATGAACACCAATGTTCAAAGATATTTGCTTTGAGCTACAAGGATTTACCTTTAATGTTGAAATCATGTTTTTTATACTTTGGTCTATTTCCAGAGGATTACGAAATTTCTACATTCAGACTAATCAATTTATGGGCAGCTGAAGGATTTATACATGGCAGTGGAGTAAGGGCAGTTGAGGATGTGGGGCAAGATTACCTAAATCAATTAGTTGGTAGAAACCTAATTCAAGTTGTCAAGAGGAGGTTGGACGGGACAGTTAAACTTTGTCGTATTCATGATATCTTGCACGATCTTTGCATTAGCAAGGCTAGGGAGACGAACTTTCTTAACACACTCGATAATGTAGCCACTAGTGCATATTCCCTTGCACCACGCAGAGTCACTACCTCTTTTCAAAGTGATGCTAGCAACTACGTTTCTTCAAATCTTCAAACTCCAAAGCTTCGGGCTTTGTTATGTTTCGATGATTCTACAACGAAAGGTTTCTGGGAAGTTAAGCTTCGTCTTAGAAACTTCAAATCTCTTCAAGTGCTAATTTTAACGTACTCAAGTGGGCTGAGGGCTCCTATGAATGAAATTGTGAAGTTAAAACACCTCTATCACCTTCAATTGGGAGGGGAGTATGTTATAGAGCTTCCTAACGCCATAAGCAATTTGAAAAATTTGCTGACCTTGGATCTAAATTTTCTCGAAGTCATCCTCCCTAAGGTCATCTGGAAAATGAAGCAACTAAGACATATTCGATTACCTCATAACTGTAGGGCTCCTTCAGTCCGTGGGTTCCACTTGGATTGCCATAGGTTCCATCCATTTGAAGTTTCTTTACCAAACCTGCAGACCCTCTTTGGATTGCCTGTCAAAGTTTTTGAGGCCAATTGGTTGCACAAAATTGATAGTTTGAGAAGACTGAAAATCTATTTTATAACTAAGCATTTCATTGGGGTATTGTCAAGTGCAAACTCCCTGTTACAGAAGCTAGAGGAATTGCTTATATTTTCGCCAGACGATATGAAATCGGCCTTGGATCTGTCTAGATATGTAAGCCTTCGTAAGTTATTCATAAGCGGCAGCGGCATAGTGGATTTTACACGACATGATAAACTGCCAACATGCCTCACAGAGCTTGTCCTTTATGTAACTAACCTGGAAATGGACCCAATGGTGACTTTGAAGAAACTACCTAAACTTAAGTTCCTTATGCTTGAAAGGGATTCATACCTTGGGGAGAAGATGGTATGCTCTGGAGAAGCTGACAGCTTTCCTCAACTCAAGGTATTGAAAATTGCTGCAAAGAGTCTAAAGGAGTTTGTAGCTGAGGAAGGAGCAATGCCTGAACTCAAGGACCTTACCCTTACTAAGTGCATACCAAGAATGAGAGTTCCAGATAGAATCGGAAAAATAATCACGATTGACCCAAACATGAGAGGTTAGTAACATTTGTTGTGTTTCATTTGTATTCTTTTGATTACGGATATGTCTGTCCAATTCATTGGTTCACTGTTTTAATTTGTTTCATGTACTTGGAAATTATGCATTTTTCTCACAAAATATGGGGCTGGCTTTGTTACACACACACATGTAAATTCCATCAGCCTACGAGACGTGGTAGTCAGATCCGTGACTTCATTTCCGTGACTTCATTTTGGAAGGTTTAAGTCCTTACCCAATTCTTTTACTCTTTCAATTATGCTTTCAAGAAAATAACTTAGGATAAATATTCCCCCAAGTACATTCATATATCATGGATGATGGGCTTCACATGTGGTGATAATGCCATAATTTGATTGATTTTGTGACCTCTCACAGGTGAAAGCACCAACTAAAGGATGACAAATACACGGGCTCTTGATCTTCAGACTGCTTGCTCCTCAATGTAATCTTGCGACATGATGTCTTTCGGCTGATTGCTTCTCATGAGAAGGAAAATGGTATATGCTTTGTGATTTGGTATCTTGGTTGCTGTATTACCCTTAGATGTTGTCTGAATTTATTAGTGACTTTGATGAATGTTCAATAAAATATTAATTGTAACGCTCTCTTTTCTTAACGTTTTAAAAAAGTTCTGAATTTTTTATGTTTGTTATAATTACTGTTAATGAGTGTGACAGAAGAATTTGCTATTGTTTCAAGGACTTGGCACAATTAACAATAAAATGTAATGACATAAATCATAATTTAAAATTAAAGGAGGAGAAAAGTTTAATGCATAATTGATAAAATTAAAAATTAAATTTAAAATTAAAGATAAACTGAAAGTTATTTTTTGACATTTGTCAGCAATGGGCTGTAAAATGGTTTCGTGGCTGTTCTATGCATCCCTCCACTCATATGGTAGCCCAATACCGCTTTCATCAAAATAGAAATGGCAACAAATATGTATTTGAGTATTCAACTTAGGTATCTCTTTCCATATACTCATATTCATCTATTAATACATTTGATCTTTTAAGAAACATTACTACAAAATTTCTTAATTCTAACAGTAACTTAATTAATAAATGTGGGTCTCAACAAATTATGCTATTTGATACTTGGATGAACCCTAATTAAGTCATGGAATTGCTCAGTATCAAAATCTATTGCATGATGATCAAAGTTTTGCCCGTTGGAATTAAAATGTCTAATAGTTGAATTTTTTGTTACTTGTCTTTTAATTTCAAATATGACTGACACTGGAAGCCCAAAGACCAATGAACCCAAATATAACACTTAAGAGGTTGGTTGACCGTTCGAATCATTTGATGAGATTGTAAATGGAATCATACTTTAATTTGTAAGTGCAGATATTAATTGGTTAAGACCAAACAACTTAGAAGATGTCTTTTAGCCATCTAATTTTATTTTCTTTCTTTTATTTTTTGGTTAAATAACAATAGTAATAGTAAATTTCATATACCATCCTTAAGATTTGATTACATTATATGGATTATTCATTTATTTTGTAAAAATATCATCTTGTCTTTCCTTAGTATTAAAAAATATCTAAGGAGAGATCATTTTACCCTTGTGCTTATACTAACCCAAGCATTCTCTCTCCCCTCCATTTCCCATTATTTCTTAGAAATTTGCTCTAAAACTAGTGACAAGCTGTCTACGAATTTCCATTGTACTCTACTTTTATTTTGACTTTCTTCTCGTCTCCCCCTATCATTTCTTTTTCTCTTTCTTGTTTGATGATGATTAAAGCCATTGTTGAATAAACATAATGAAAACCCAAAGGATTCTCGCAAGACCATCCACGACAATAATAATGGTAATTTGATAATAGGACTCTCTTTATATATATATTGTTGCGGAATAATCTCTTCAAAACAGATAAGGATTAGTGCAGTAAACGAATCAAAATATAGATTAAAAACAAGAAAGTAAAGTAAGCAAATACAAACTCCCTGTTTTAATCGTTCAAGGCTCAGATCTGAAAGACCAGTTACCACTCTTGGTAACACCAACGAATAGGAACCACAAGCCACAAACGAAGCTATCAAATCGTAAGCCCAGAAAAGCCCCAACACCTCTCGGCCAAACCAGCAAAGTAAACCCTATCTCGCTCAAACGATCACAGCCACACACACAGTAGGTAGATCGGTCACAAAGATAGCAAGATCAAGGCTCAAAATGAGGATTTTCACTTACCCGAAAGGTAGAACCTAGGTCTGAATAAATAGGGTGCTCTCAGCGACATCAAAGGGACCGCCTTCCTCACAAAAGGAAAGGCGGCTGAATCCACCAAAGGAAACAACATCCACAGAAGGAAAGAGTGCTTTCATCGCTATCAGATGATCAAGGAGTGAAGCAATGAAGCAATTGGCCAAGATAGGAAACACGAGAGAGAGAGAGAGAGAGAGAGAGAGAGAGAGAGAGAGAGGGAGAAACTAGGGCTCGACCGAAAAAAGGGATAGAGACACCAACAAAAGAGACAAAAGTCTCTTTTATATGTGGGCCAAAGGAGATATGGGCTTAAGCTTGAGTGGGCTTCACCCCCATTTGAGAAAATGGGCTGAGGCCCATTTCTCCTCTAAAATGGGGAGTGGGCTTGTGGCCCGACTTCTAAAATGGGCTGCCTAAAGAGTATGGAAACGGTCTTGGGTCCTTCAATCCCGGGTCGAAGCCTATGAAGACCCACCCGAAAAATCGTCATTGCCTTGGGTCTTATTAGGGAACAAAAAACAACAAATCTTCACCTTGTTTCCTAATAAGACCAGCAAACAAAAGCAACAAAATAACATACGGCAGAAAGCATAATCAGTAGGTATAAGAAGACCTTACCAATTCTCACGTAACTTTACCAATGCTTAGGAGTTCTAGGCATCTTTTGAATTTTTCAACAGTAAGCACCTTTGTTCCCATATCAGAGGGGTTAAAATCTGAATGCACTTTTTCAAGTTTAATAATATCTTGAGATATAATATCACGAATAAAATGCAATCTTACATCAATGTGTTTAGTGCGTTCATGAAAAACAGGATTTTTACACAAGTGTATAGCTGATTGGCTATCAGAAAAGACAATAACATTTTCTGTTAGAACACACAGTTCACTAAGCAAACCTTTAAGCCACAATGCTTCTTTAATTGCTTCTGTAGCAGCTATATATTCATATTCAGTAGTGGACAAAGCAACAATGTGTTGGAGTTGAGACTTCCAACTAATACATGAATTACATAAAGTAAACACATAGGATGATGTTGATTTTCTATTGTCTCTATCACCTGCATAATCTGAATCTGTAAATCCCATTAAACTCATTTTATTTGAATGATGTTTATACACTAATCCTACATTGGAAGTACCCCTCAAATACCTAAACAACCATTTCAAAGCTTCCCAATGGACAGGACCTGGGTTTGTCATAAATCTACTTAATGTGCTAACTACATGGGCTAGGTCTAGTCTAGTACACACCATGAGGTACATAACCGATCCTATTGCATTTGAATAAGGGACTTTACTCATGTACTCCTCTTCTTCTTTGTTAGTTGGAGATTTTTCTTTTGACAGTATGAAATGGGCTCCTAATGGTAAAGAAACTGTTTTGCTTTCATGCATGCTAAATCTTTTTAGAATTTTTAACACATATGAAGTTTGATGCAAGAATAACATGGAATTTGACCTATCTCTTATAATTTCCATACCTAGGATTCTTTTAGCCATACCTAGGTCTTTCATGTCAAATTCTCCACCTAAAGCAGATTTTATGTTATTAATCTTTTTAACATCAGGGCCAATAAGAAGCATGTGATCAACATAAAGTAAAAGAAATACACAGTCATCTTTATTTTTATGCTAAAAATATAGGCAATGATCAAAATCACTTCTTTTAAAATCAAATTGATTTAACAAATGAATCAAAACGTTTATACCATTGCCTAGGAGATTGCTTTAAACCATATAAAGATTTTTTCAAGAAACATACAAAATCTGATTTTTTCTTATCTTCAAAACCTTTGGGTTGAAACATATAGATTTTTTCATCTAGATCACCATGCAAAAAAGCAGTTTTAACATCAAGTTGTTCAAGTTCCCAGTTAAAATATGCAACAAAAGCAAGAATGACACGAATGGTGGTATACTTAACAACTGGTGAAAAAATCTCATTATAATCTACCTCTTCTTTTTGTGTGAAACCTTTGGCTACTAACCTAGCCTTAAATCTTATGGGGTCTTTTTCACTTGTACCTTCTTTAACTTTAAAGATCCACTTACAGCCCATAATTGACTTATCTTTAGGTCTAGGTACTAATTCCCATGTATGGTTTTTATTTAAAGAACTCATCTCATCTCCTCTCCCATTGCTTCTTTCCAGTTTTTAGAATACTCACTTCTAATGGCTTCTTCATATGTTTTTGGCTCTTTATCGGCTAGATCTTAATAACTAGCAAAACCTAAATCAAAATCAGATTCTAGCCTTTGAGGAATCCTATGAGATCTCCTCTCCCTATCTCGGGCTAATTGATAGTTTGATAGTGGTGGCTGTTCTATAGGAGGCTGATCTTCTACTATCTCATTTTCCTCATCATCTTCAGTCTGGTTATGTATCTCCACCTCACTTGAGGTGGTGGGAATGTTGGTGCTAATATTCCTAGACTCTTCTAGGGAATCTTCACCCTCACTGTCTTGCTGGTTGTTATTGTTTGATTGTAAACAAGGCATTTCAGCTTCATTAAATGTGACATTTCTACTTACAATTATTTTTACTCCCTTTTGACTTCTATCCCAAAGCCTATAGCCCTTTACTCCTTCAGGATACCCTAAGAAAACACATTTTCTTGATCTAGGTTCTAATTTGCCTTCATTCTGATGAGAATAGGCAGCACATTCGAAGGTTCTAAGGGTGGAATAATCTGCACATTTTCCATGCCATTTCTCATAAGGAGTGTCACCATTTAATGTGGCTGATGGGGTTAAGTTAACCAAGTAACAAGCAGTCATCACTGCTTCTCCCCAAAAGGATTTAGGTATATTAGAACTAATCATCATACACCTAACCTTATCTAGAAGGGTTCTATTCATTCTTTCAGCCACCCCATTTTGCTGTGGGGTGTGAGGGACAGTTCTATGCCTTGTTACACCATATTCTTTACACAAATCATCAAAATCCTTGTTGCAAAACTCTAGACCATTATCAGTCCTTAGATACTTTATTGTCTTGCCTGTTTGATTTTCTATTTGAGAAAGACCCACACTCTCCTAGAAAAATCATCTATAATAGACAAAAAATATCTATTCCCACCAAATGTAGGATTTGATGCTGGTCCCCATAAATCTGAATGGACATACTCTAAAACCCTTGAGGCTCTATGCACATTTGAAGAAAAAGATAATCTATGATGTTTGTCTAACACACAATGGTCACAAAAGGGGATATCGGACACACAGTCCTTGCCAAAGAGTCCCTTATCATTTAGGAACTTAAGCCCTTTAATACTAACATGAGCTAACATGTTGTGCCATTTTTGAGTGACATCAAAATTGATTGAATCAATGTGAGAGCATGACCTACTCATTACCTCAGTAGTTAAGGCATATATCCCATTTCTTCTAACTCCCTTGCACACCATCATTGCCCCTTTAAACATTTTAATCATTTCATTTTCTATTTTTCCTGTAAATCCATTCTTTTCTAATTCTTCTACTGAAATTAAGTTTCTAGCCATTTCAGGAGTGAATCTAACATCTCTCAATTTTAGGACATATCCTGATTCTAACTTAAGAGTGATGTCTCCAATCCCTACAACCTTATAGGCTATATTGCTACAAACTATGGCATGACCACCGACGGATTCGCGTATATTTTCAAACCAATGTCTTTAGGATGTGACATGGAATGATGCACTTGAGTCAAGAATCCATTCTTGTCCATGTGCCCTAAGTGTAGCATTAATTTCAGCAATTTCAAAATCTATAAGCATGTAAACTTCACTAGGGTCGTAAGAGGTTATTGCATTTGCTTCTTCTTGATCCTTTAGTTTTTCTTTTTACTTATTTTTCTCAGCATAACAGTCTTTAATATAATGTTCGATTTTCCCACAACCAAAACACTTACCCTTCCCCTTTCCTTTGGTCTTAGACTTAGACCTACTTCTACCTTTCTTTTTACCACCTCCCTCATGTCCTCTAGATTGAGACCTACCTCTCATCAAATGGACCTCTCCATGTCTTTTCTCATTTTTTAACTCCATATCTTTGCTCCTAAGGGAATCTATGACTATTTCAGGTGTCAATGTGTCTCTACCATACTTAATGGCATTTTTAACTTCCTTATATGCATCTGGAATTGCATTTAAAAGAATTATGGCTTTGTATTCTTCAGTTACCTTTTCACCACAATTAGTTATATCTTGCACCAACTTATTGAAGATATCTAGGTTGTCATCAAGATCCCTAGAGGAGTCTATCTTAAAATTAAAGAAGCTTTCAAGCAAGAAAAGTTTGTTGGGTGTGGATTTTTTCACATAGAGTTTTTCCAATTTTTCCCATAACTCTTTTGTAGAATCAAGTTTTCCTACCTTTCTTAGATTAGAATAAGAAAGATGTAAAATGATAGAAGTATAAGCTAATTCATCAGCCTCAGTTTTTTGTTCAACAGTATATGATTCGGGGTATTTGCCATTTAAGGCTTTAGAAACTTTCTGTTGTACCAAAATTCTCCTCATTTTTTGTTAACAAATTGAGAAATCCCCCTTCCCATCAAAAACCCCCAATTCAAAATGATGTGCAGACATGTTCACACAACTGAATATGCTTAACACACACAAACTGAATAATTTTAGAGTTTTTAATTTCAACCTGACAAATAGAAATAATTAGGGCAGATTTCACACAAAGCACAATAACACTGATTTTCTAAGCAAGACTTAACCGTACCAAAACAATTTATGCTAGCACAAGAAAATCACAGATAACCCTAAGTCTAGCAACAAGCAATGGTTATCACCACAGGATAACCCCCAAACCTAATGGTCACCCCCACACGATGACTTGCTAATTGCTAGAAAGGGAAAACAGAGAAGTTACCAGTACAGATCTCAAGGCTGAGATCTGTGAAAGATGCAGGCACAGATCTGGAACAAACGAGGGGCACCCCGGCCTCCACACGCTACCCTACGCGCTGTCGCCTACACGCTCACGCGCCGCTGGTTGGCAAGCGAGTGAGCAGCCACGTGCTGCTCGAAGAGAATCCCCGCGACTTGCTATATCCAGATCTGGGGTCCTCGCAACCCAACTCACAACTTGCAAGGGTCAATCGAACCGAGATCAGATCTGATATGAAACGGACTTACCGTGAGACCGGATCTGCAAAAAACGTTAGGGCTTCTCAGATCTGATTCGAACAAGGCACTACCCAGGAGCCACACAAGGCTCTGATACCATTTGTTGCGGAATAATCTCTTCAAAACAGATAAGGGTTAGTGCAATAAACAAATCAAAATATAGATTAAAAACAAGAAAGTAAAGTAAGCAAATACAAACTCCCTGTTTTAATCGTTCAAGGCTCAGATCTGAAAGACCAGTTACCACTCTTGGTAACACCAACGAATAGGAACCACAAGCCACAAACGAAGCTATCAAATCGTAAGCCCAGAAAAGCCCCAACACCTCTCGGCCAAACTAGCAAAGTAAACCCTATCTCGCTCAAACGATCACAGCCACACACACAGTAGGTAGATCGGTCACAAAGATAGCAAGATCAAGGCTCAAAATGAGGATTTTCACTTACCCGAAAGGTAGAACCCAGGTCTGAATAAATAGGGTGCTCTCAGCGACATCAAAGGGACCGCCTTCCTCACAAAAGGAAAGGCGGCTGAATCCACCAAAGGAAACAGCATCCACAGAAGGCAAGAGTGCCTTCATCGCTATCCGATGATCAAGGAGTGAAGCGATGAAGCAATTGGCCAAGATAGGAAACACGAGAGAGAGAGAGAGAGAGAGAGAGAGATGGAGAAACTAGGGCTCGGCCGAAAAAAGGGATAGAGACACCAACAAAAGAGACAAAAGTCTCTTTTATATGTGGGCCAAAGGAGATATGGGCTTAAGCTTGAGTGGGCTTCACCCCCATTTGAGCAAATGGGCTGAGGCCCATTTCTCCTCTAAAATGGGAAGTGGGCTTGTGGCCCGACTTCTAAAATGGGCTGCCTAAAGAGTATGGAAACGGTCTTGGGTCCTTCAATCCCGGGCCAAACCCTATGAAGACCCACCCGAAAAATCGTCATTGCCTTAGGTCTTATTAGGGAATAAAAAACAACATATATATATGTATATATTTGCCTATCTATCTCTATCTCTATCTCTCTAATTTGAGTTTCAATGGTAACCCATATTAAGTGAGTTCCAATTACAAGATAATAAAATTTTTTCCTTGTTGTCAATGACTGGCGATGAGGAAGATACCCATATCTAGCTCTCTCTATATTTGTCTCTCTCCCTTTATATTCTTTTTTTGTGTACATATATCTCTTTATGGGTTTCAAGTTATGGTCTTTCACTGCCATCAATTATCCACAATCAACAACAAAAAGAAACCCCCTAAATATCAATCTTTCTCTTTTTCTATCTTTGTTTCTTTGGATTCCAATCAAAACCTAAAGTAATGGGAGAAAATCCTATATTTTTTTCTTTCTCTCTTTCTAACGTAGAGGTGATCGGGGCAACGATGGCCACTGACCAACCCAATATTCTTTTTTCTTTTTAATTTGTGTATAATTATGGTGTGTGGAGAGAATAAGGACATTTTTGAAATTTAAAAAAGTTAAGATTAGTTAAGTAACAAGAAGGAATTTAGTGTTATGTAAAATATAAAGTAAAAAAGTCAATAATATATTTAAAATGAGAATATTCAATATAATTTAACAAAATTTTAGACATGATGTATTAAATTTACTTTAATAATAATCGTTTTAAAGAATTAAATATACTTTATGAATAAATTTATTAACGTCCACGGCTAAACGGGACAAATTTCACATTAGCATTTCATTCCTATTTTTACAACTACGGTAGCAATTAATGATAGGTGATAAAGTTAGGATTCAAATTGTAAGAGTATTAATTTTAATATTTTTTAATTTAGTTTTTTTTTTCAATCAGATAATTTATGAAATTAATGATATGAGACCAATCATATATACAAGAGTTTAAATAAAAAATTCTACTTAAAAATAATAAATTATTAGATGTCATTCATACAAACAAAGATATACTAGTAATTAAAGTAACTATCAGAGACAATTCAAAAAATTTCACCCAGCAAACTATATATGTTGCTGAAATTATTCTATTTTAATTAAAAAATAATATTCTATTTTATTATCTCTTCGTTTTGCCCTTTTCACATTATCAAAACCTTTATATTTTGTTCTTCCACTTTGCACACTCACTTTCCAGAGCCCAAGAAAGTATTGGAGAATGAAGGGTTTAAATACCCAATGCTAAATAGGGATGTCCTCGGCTAATCAAGGAGAGAGAGAAAGAGAGAGATTGTTTATTATGAGGGCGTTTGTTAAAATGAACAAGATAAGGTGGTATCAAGATAAGATTAGGATGTTTTTCGAACCAAGATATAGAATGATCAAGATAAGATCGAGAATGTAATGTCCCATTAATGGTGATTTAAATTAATTTTGGGGTAATTGATTTAAATAGAATATCAAAATAATTGGTTGTGAGTAAACAAAAATTAAATTATGTGATTTTAAGGAAATAAGAAATTAAGATACTTAATTTTGTTATTTTAGGAATTTCTGGAAAAAGAAAAAAATTAAAATAAATCAGATTGTATAATTTTTTGGAAGTTCAGGGTGTTAGTGTAATTAAAATAGGGGGTGTGTGTGATTTAAGGAAGTTCGGGGGTGGCTGGTGCGAGTTGCGGAAAGGCCGAAAAATCACTTTAAGTATAACTTAATTCATATATAGGTTAAGAAGGCATGTGGGCGCGAGCAGTCGGGCGACCCAATTCCGGACGTGGGATCGAAACCGCGGGCAGGCGCGCGAGGGGGGCGAAATTTTTGCTGATTTAATTCAGCTATTGACGTCAAAACGACGTCGTTTTGGGCTGAAGGCGGTGGCCGCCCCAGCGCTGCCACGTGGTCGCGTGCTGGCTGATTTTGGCGGCATTTTTGCCCGATTTCAGGCGTGAATTTGAGCAGCAAACAGTAGAAATTTTTCAGAAAAACAGCAGCGTGCGCAAGGAGATTTTGAGAGATTTTGAGCTTCAAAAAATTGGATTAAACTCCGTTTAATCCCTGATTTAATTATCCAGGTATGTAGAGCAGTTAGTAATTAATATTTTGTGCGGTTGAAATTTTATTTAGAGCCAAATTTTATTAATTTTGTCAAATAATTGGGTTATTGCAGTTGTATAATTTTGATCGCGTTTAGTCAAAACGAGCCTAAGGCTATCTTCGGAAAGGCAAGTTCTTTATACCCTCATTGTCAATTCTTTCGATGTCAATTTATTTGACCTCCCTTCGTTGGATTTGACTGTTAATAAATTATGGAATTTAAACAGTGTGTTTAATAATTTAATTTACTAACCTGGTTTCGAGGGTATTATTCGTTGGTTGCCTACGGGGGTTTGTATCACCCCCAAGCCTATGGGAATGATGTCGTACTCACCCGAGGCTAGGTTCTCAGCTGTCGGGTATTATTATTGGATTTTCGATTATTTATTGGCTAGAGCGGTTGGGCAGTGGGGGCAAGGGTTAGCTGTTCGGTGATGGTGTGACTGTTGTACGGTCTATCTTAGGCCGTCAGATGGTCTCTCCTGGTCACTGACCGCTGACCAGTGTCAGACACTACTGACCTACTCTATCGTTATGTGATTATAGCATGCCTGATTATTTTATTTTTATTGCATGATTTGGTATGCACATGGGTACGGGCTGTATGATGGGATCATCATGATTTGGTTATACTTGATCACGGACATTTTAGATTGGTTAGGTTGCATCCAGCACGGGCATATGCATCGCGTGTGATTTACTACGTGGGCGGAGCATGGCCTGATGCCTAGATGTATGGGCGCCTTGTATCACGTTGATGCTCATTACGCCTTGCATTTTATATGCATTGCATGGTTACTGGTAGTTATTAGTTTTCGGACGGGAGTACCGTTCCGAGAGAGCCTTTGGCTCGGCTGTCGGGAGTACCGGCAGGGATACGGGTGACGGGAGTACCGACCTGGGACAGTGCGCACAGGTTTGTGGTGATTTATGTTGTCTTTCAGGGCAGCGGCAAGTTGGTATGAGACTTGGGTGCCAGGTGTTTTATGTGGGCCCCAAGGACCGGTATATGTTTTATTATGCGACACTATTGCGTTGTTGCGTCACATGACTTGTGTGTACATGTGGGTTTATATTTGGGATGATCTCCTCTTCTGTTTCATTTACAGCCTTCCTTTTCATATAAACTTGCTGAGTTTTGTGACTCACCTTGCTTTCCATCATTCCAGGTAAGGGTAAAGCTAAAGTTGAGGGCGAGGACCTCGCCACCTAGCAGCCAGCAGTGTCGGTAGGGTGTACAGTTTGCTGCCCCCGTCTTCTCTGATGTTTTGTCAGGAGTCCTGACTCTTATTTTTGACTGTGCCGGGTTATCCCTCGTTTTTCCTACTTATTGGCACAGGGTTTGTATGTATTTTTATATACTCCGTGCCCGCTGTTCCAACGGGGTACTTGTGGGCATGCATGTATATTGTTTTGCTTCCGTTGTTGTATTTTTCGTATGTATGCATGCCAGGGTATTTTTATCTTATGTCTATCTCTTTCCTCTACGTAAGCACTTTCGTTCGGATAAACCAGGTGGTTGGGATATCCGGGCGGGGGTGCTTACAGGGAAGCATTCCAAGATTTCTATCAGACTATTTGTTAAATTTTTTATAATTTACTAGTAATTGTATTTTTTCTTTCTATGTGTTTGTTAATACATATGATAAGCACCAAGATAAGGGTTTTTTTTACCAAAATATCCCTATTATCAAATTTATAATTAAAATAGTATTTTATGATTAATATGAATTGTCAAAAAAAATAAGATTAAAATTAAAAATAATATTTTATTTTCCAAATTCATGTTAAAAATAAATTTAAAAAGAGTTGAAAAGAGTTAAATAAAATATATATAGAGAGAGAAATTTAAATTTTAAAAATCAATGAAATGAATAATGTCATTTAAATTTTAAAAATTGTCAAAACATATAATAATTTAAAAATATATTAAAAAATATTAATTATAAGAGTTAAATAAATAAGATTTTTTAATAAATTTAAATATTTAAAATGCACTAAATGGCATTAATTATCTTACAAGGGGCAGATAAGTAATTTAGCCTTATCTTGAAAGAGCCAGATAAATTTATCCGAGTATGGAGGTCGGATAAATTTATCTTGAAAGGGGGAGATAAGAGGTCACGTGAGGCCTTTTTCAAAAATGGTCAGATAAGGTTAACAAATACGTTGTAAATACCAAACATCCGGAATGCTTCTCATATCTAACATTTTCTCCCTCTTATCTTGGTTAACAAACACTCTCTAAGATTATTTTAGCAGAAGAAATTAATTGTAGGCGAAGACTTTTGTGTCACTGCATAAAGCAAGGAATAGAACCCATGATTTATTAATGTAAATTTTAACTTATCGTGATTCAAATATTTAATCTGTGCTCGAAATTGTTTCTTTCTTTAGCCCTGTGTTGATTTCTTCTGCTATGGGTACGCTCTTAATTTGAAATGGAAAAACTAGAGGTTTCACAAAAAAGTTAAGATTTGATTATTATGTTATTATAAGAGTTTTCATGTTATGTATGTGTAAATAAAAAAAATAAGATAGTTATAATTTAATTTTTTATTTTTTTGAATAAAATTTAAACAAAATAAATCTTAATAGTGTAATAGTAAACTACTTCATAAATTTATTTTGCAGAGATGTCATAATTTTAAAACATAGTTAATTATTGTTTTTTTTATGTAAAATATATTAAAAGGTAATGCTCCTGGCAGATGAGACTTGAAGCAACACTTGCTATTGCTGATTCCTGCAAGCACTGGGTTCTAGTCTTCCACATATGATACGTTTTACTGAGCAAGTTAATATTTGGATTTTAAAGAATGAAAAGTTAATAGAGAAGTAGATTTAAAAAAGAAGAGAAGAACTAGTAGTCTCTTGAATGGTAATAACTGTTTTCCTCTCTTCCTCTTGGATTGCCATGTTTAGCAATTTAAACCAATCGATGATGTGCTGCAATTGCATAACAAGGTTGGTTGGCCATTTATAATGAGTGTGAAAGGACAATAATGGCCATTTATAATTGATCATTTTTTTCATTAAAAATGATTATTTTTTAATTAAATTTTAACTTTTGAAATATTTGATGGATCAAATTTTTTATGAAATATATTTTTTAATTTGTGGTTATGTGATGCTCTTTTTCAACTTTTGCTGGAATTGATTTTATCAGGCGGGTTAGAATCAATTTCCTATGAAATAAAATACTCACGTTGGATCAACCATCAATAGAGAATAGACTTGTTGAGTTAGAATCAATAAAGTCCGACGACTTGCAACGACAACGATTTGCGGCAACCACCATCCATCACCGGAGAAGAGACGAATCGATCAGATCCAGCAACTTGCAGTGGCTAGGCAATGACGGCAGCCATCAACGACTTGCAGCGGCTATGGCTGAACTTGCTGATGTATGTATATTTGTGTATATATATTTGATTTATTTTTTGAATATTTTGTGTATGTATATTTAATTTATTTTTTGAATATGTGTATATTTGATTATTTTATATAGTTGATTATTAATTATCTAAATATGTGTATGTGATTATTTCTATAAAAAATAATGACAATCAAACATTAAAAGCTAAAAAAGTACAACAATTTTTATGTTAAAAATTAAGCCAATCAAACACCTTCAATTAACATTTTTTTTGAAATTTAATTCTAGACAATTTAATTGTCTAAAAAATATTTTGTTTTATGCAAATTCCATACTTGCAATCAAACACACTCTAATATAAAAGATAAAATTACTCTCTTTTCTCTAATAATTTTAGTTGTTATGCAATTGGTTACGCTAATTTGATAGTTTAGAACCTTGAAAGTATATCGTGCAACTAAGAATATCATTAAGTTATTATGAGGTGCGACCCCCATACCACAAAGGCTACAAGAATTGCATTTATAATTCATTTATCAATGAGGTATAAAAAATGGAGCTTAGATGATGCATTTGATAAATTCTGATCAACAGTGAATTTGTTTGTAAATTGTGAATTTTTTATAACCTGATAAAAAATTGCCGCATGCCTTACATATCCTTGAGTTTATTTTCCTGAACATAGACATAATTGTGGATTGTTGATTGCTTTTGGTTGATTTCTTCTGAGAAGGAATACCATCTGCTCTGTAATTTGGTGTTTCGGTGGCTGTGTGGCTTCAACTGATCAATAAGAATTGATTGTGCCATTGAAAATAAACCATCTGCAGTTGGATCTACTCGTTGCCGAATGCCATCTTCTTCATAGCCCCCATTCTAAAACCACTCTTTCACTCCCTGAAATGATAAAAGTGCCAGAGAAATCAATTGTTAATCAAACTCATGCCCACATAGATATTGGGTTTTGATTCAGTTTAGACACTCCTGTTCAACCCAGTTGTAGATAACTTGCTTAGTATTAGGCTTGAAGTAGGATATGCCTCACTTGTGCTGGAGCTTTGCTTAATTCCAGCCATTGTGAAGCAGCCCTTTACACATCTATGGATGCCTTTTCAAATGTTTGTAAAGCACTTTTCTTCTTGTATCTATTATAAAATAAAAGATTTATCATTTGATTTATATATTGAAAAAAGTCAATAAATGTTATTTTGGTCAAAATATTTACATTGTTAGAATTTATTACTACATTGAAAACATCCTATAATTTTAATTATATAGTGATTTATTATAATATAATAATTCATGTATTTTTCTTTATCAAGAATAACAATACTACGTAGTTATTGGAACTGTAATATTAAAAAAATTTGTTAGTAAGATTGATAGATCACAACTAGAATATTATTAATATTAATGAATTAAAATATTGGTTTAATCAGCAGTAATTAAACATTAATATGTTTAAAAAAATTTATGATGAAAATGTATGTATCTGTCTTAACAGAGGAAGTGTAAAATAGGTGACACAATTTTTTCTTAAACCAAACCGAATTAGTCCCTTTCATTTATCCAAATGTTCTATGATTTTGGTTTAAGTTTCATGTTAGATAGGTTTAAATTTAGTTTTACAGAGACTTATACCACTTAAATATAGCATTTAACACTTATTAAAAACAACACTATTTCAACAAGCTTGTTGATAATCTTAAACTCCAAACTAATGGGAGGAGTTAATGAAAATACACAGAGAGAGAATGTCAAATGTTAAATTTAAATCAGAGAGAATTTTTGTTAATGATATGTGTCCTAATGCTAGATTCGGATGACGTCTAGATGGCTTGTAATTAATATATTTATTGTATTTTTGTATGTATTAATAAAAATAAATTATCATCATTCATAAACTCTCAAGTTTGCTATATGAATGAATCTCTAGATTTCTTGTTTAAAAATCTTATTCTCAAAATATTAAAATTATGTGACAAGATTATTTGGTAACAAGGCTTTTTAAATGATTTATAGTTTTTAGATTATTCATATGGGGACACTGACTAGTCAAGTATGGACTAACACAATATTTACTATCTTATTCAATATTGATGGGATGTCTCCAGTAAACTTGTGGATGGTTGTTGGAGAATAACGCACTAAATGTGACATTGATAACTGACCACATGGCACAGTGAATAATGGTCAAGTTATCTAGTTGTGATAGTGTAGCTGATCTTAGACTTAAACCAGCATGGTTGTTTTATATATTAATTAGTGTGCGAGATTTAGTAATACGTCGAATCATCCAATTAGGAGGTGGAGATGTTCATTTATGTGGTTCCATATTGCTAATATATGGAGACAGGTATTAGGGATAAAATTTGTAACATCCCTTATTGAGCGATAGGAAGGATCGGAACAACTTATCCTGATGAGCCTACGTGAACTTTCGAGAGGGTCACCAATCCTTGAGCTTCCTCAGCTTAAGCACAATTAACCTGAGAGTTCTTTGCCTACATTCAGCCTAAAAGATATCCAGTTGGTGTTATTTTCGTCCTTATTTATCCTCGATATATACTATCATTCTCTAAGTTTTTGGGGTATTACATTCTACCTCTTGAGCACATGACGTCTTCGTCATGCTACCTTACAACTGGTCCCGGACCTTCTTTCATTTAGGGCCTTCCATCCTAGAAGTCTGCTAGAAGCCACTTCTTGTACAGGCCCTCGAGCCTTGGCGCCACTCCTCGCCTTTATTAGATAGCCTTCACCAAGGGTCGGCTCTGATACCACCTGTAACATCTCATATCGAGCGATAGGAAGGAGCGGAACAACTTACCCTAATGGGCCTACACGAACTTCTCAGGGGGTCACCCATTGTAATACCCAGTATTATATGGTATTGGAAAATAAATAATTTTCTGTGATTTTGAAAGGATCTTGGGTGGTCCAGGAAGCCCAAGGGCCAATTTCAGAAAATTAATTAATAAAAATGATCAAATTGGCAATAGGAAATGCCCCGAGACTTGGATATTCAGGGAAGAGGACAAAAGATTGGTGAGCATCACAAGGTGCACTACAAGAAAAATCGAATTTAGCGACAGAATTTTCGTCGCTAATTTTTTTAATATTTTTTTAATTTAGTGACGAAATTAGCGATGGAATACTCGTCACTAAATTTAGCGACGGAATTTGCGACGGAAATCCAGTGGCTAAATTTTAATTTTTTTATTTAAATTTGTTTTATTTTTTAGCGACGGTGTAACCTCGTCGCTAAATTTTAATTTTTTATTATTTTTTATTTTTTAGCGACAGGGGATGACCCATTGCTAAATTTTAATTTTTTTATTTATTTATTCTTTATTTTTTAGCGACGGGAGTAAGTCCGTCGCTAAATTTTAATTTTTTATTTATTTATTTTTTATTTTTTAGCGACGAGGTTGACTTTGTTGCTAAATTTAAATTTTTTTATTTATTTATTTTTATTTTTTAGCAACGAGGATGCCCTGTCGCTAAATTTAAATTATTATTTTTATTTATTTATTATTTTAATTTAAATATTTTTATTTAATTTTTTATTTTTTAGCGAATTTAATTTTTTAGCAATGGGGATGCCCCGTTGCTAAATTTAAATTATTTATTTATTTATTTATTTTTTAGCAACTGGGATGCTCCGTCGCTAAATTTAAATATTTTTATTTTATGTTTTTTATTTTTTAATGAATTTAAATTTTTTATTTAATTTTTTTTATTTTTTAGTGATGGGATGCCCGTCGCTAAATTTAAATTTTTTATTTATTTTTTTTTTATTTTTTAGTGATGGGGTTGACCCCATCACTAAGTTTTAAACTTATTTTATTTGTTTTTTTAAGTTTTAGTGACGGGAGTGACCCGTCGCTTAATTTTAAATTTTTATTTATTTTTAGCGACGGGGTCACTCTAATCGCTAAAATTTAAAAAAATAATAAAAAATTAAATAAAAAATTTAAATTTAGCGATGAGGTATTTCCCGTGGCTAAAAATTAAAAAAATATTAAATAAAAATTTTTAATTTAGCGACGCTAAAATAGAAAAAAAATTAAATAAAAAAATAATATTTAAAAAATTTAAAATAAAAAAAATAAAAATAAAAATTAAAAAAAATTAATTTTTTTTAAACATATCACAATAATTTTTACTAACATTAATATTAGTAAAATTAATTTTTTAAATATATTAAAATTAAAATCAAAATCAAAACATAATTTTTCACTTACTAATATAATAATTAATAAAGTTTTATTTAAGTTCATAACGAAATAAAATTAAAATTAATATTCATTTCCCTTTACTAACATTAAATATTAAAATTAATATCATTAAATAAGTTTGAGAAATTTTGGTGTATAATATAATTCTGAAATATTTGAAAGAGAATAGTATAAATATATTTTATATACATCAATGAACAAGAAAACTTGTAGATCGGCTGACTCGTGCGCGAAACTTGGTCATAAGAGGTTGGGGGTTCAAATCTTGTTAAAAGCATTAGATAATCGCTTGGAGTATTATCCTAGCACTGCCACGTGATGAGTAGAGGAGTGGCCACGTGGCGCACATGAGGGGTGGTTGCGACGGCCAGGCGCGTTGAATTTTGGGACGACCCCATCGCTAAAAAATTAAAAAATAAATAAATAAAAAAATTCAATTTAGCCACGAAGGTGCCCGTCACTAAATTTTTTAGCGACGAATTTTTATGTTTTAGCGACAGAATTTTCCGTCACTAAAACGTTGATTTTTGTAGTGGTGAGGCTGATGACGCTAGAAGCAATTCAACCATGAATAATTTCTGGAATAAATTTTGTATAAGTCTGAATTGGTGCCAGTACCGAATGATAGTAGGGGATCTCTGGGAAGTTGAGGGGACCCTAGGGGTGGTCTGGTTTTGCGAGTAAGGCAACCCTGAAGTGTTTTCAGGTGGAATAAAGGTCCCGTGCAGATGCATGGACGAAATTGACTTTTTCAAGTAAAATCGATTATTAATTTTGAGAAAAATCAAGTTTTGGGAAGATTCAATGATAATTAATGGAGGCTTGGAGAGTCAAGTGCTATTATCAAAAATCCTTAAGTATAATTAATATGTTCCTTAAGTGGAATTAATGATTGATGAGGGGTATATATATAGAGGCGCGCGTGTGTGTGAGGAAACTTGGCAGAGAGTGAGAGATAGAGAAAGGGAGAGAGATGGAGAGATCGAGAGAAGGAGCAAGGGCCGAGACCAAGAGAGAGAGAAATAGAGAGTTCGCGAGAGAGTAATGGAGAGACCGAGAGAAGGAGATGGTCGAACTCGGCCATGGAAGTAGCAACCTCGAGCTGCTATTGCAATGGTTGAGAGAAGTGAGGTAGCCGAAGGCGATGGTAGCAGCCGAAGGTGATGGTAGCAGCCGAGCTAGAGGCAGCGGACGACCGTGGCTAAGGCGGAGGCACGCGAGGCTGTTGAAGAAGGCCGATCAGCCATGGCTACCGCGGGAGCTGCAACACGCATGAGAGGCTGCCATGGTTGCTCACGGTGGCAGCGGCTGAGGCACGAGGAGGCTGGTTTTGGGGGCTGTTGATCGCGACGGAGGTGGTGGCCGCGGGCAGTAGTGGCGACCGGCGGGCCGGGCGACGGTGGCTACTGGTGCGCAGCCGTGCACAGAGGAAGAAGAAGGGGATGCGAAGAAGGAGAAAGAAGAACAATGGAAGAAAAGGAAAAATAAAAAAGAAAAGAAAAGAAAAGAAAAAGGAAAATATAGAAATTGGAGAAAATTGGGAAAAAATAGGAGAAAATTCCAAAAAATTCTAGGAATTATTTTAGAGCTCAAAGAACTTGCCGGAAGCTCGAAATGAAGATTTGGGCGTAAGATGGCAGTATAGAAAGCAAGGCCGGTGTGGGTGTTTGGCTGCTTTTCTCCTCAAATGAGTCGAGGTAAATTAATATTTTATTCCCAAGTTATTTGCATTAAGCGAGTTAATGTAGAATAATTGTAAGCACCCCCGCCCGAATATCCCCAACCACCCGGACTACCCGAATGGGAGCGCCTACAGGAGGAGAAAAGAATGAGACACAAGACCAAAACCACCCCGGCATGCATACACGAAAATAAGAACAGCGGAAGCAAAGCTCAAGACATGCATGCACTATGGGTACCCCGCTAACACAGCGGTCACAAGATAAATAAATAAACAAAAACTCCTGTGTCGACATACACAAGACTCGAGAAAACACCTGGGACAGTACGAAATAATAGTGTAAATTCTACTTAGACATTAGAGTGGATAGGGATTGACGAGACTGCCTGTACACCACACCGACTCTGCCGTTAAAGCTGACTCCCTTGCCATGGCCCACGCCGCCACTACCTGGAATGATGGAAAGTAAGGTGAGTCGAGAGACTCAGCAAGCATAAAGAAAAGAAAGGCTGAAGGCTGAACATAGCAAAAAAAAACTCTCCCCAAAATAAACCCCCAGGTACACACAAGGCATGAGACGCTACAATACAATAGTAGAGCATAATAAAAGCACATACCGGTCTTTGGGGCCCACACAAGACACACGACACCCAAGTCCCATACCAACCTGCCGCTGCCCTGAAAGGCAACAAATATCTCCACAAATCTGCGCGTGCAATCCCGGGTCGGTACTCCCGTCACCCGTATCCGTCGGTACTCCCGACAACCGAGCCATAGGCTCCCTCGGAACGGTACTCCAGTCCGAGAACTAAATACTACCAGTATCCATGCAATGCACATAGAAATGCAATGGCGTAGTGAGCATCAACGTGATACAAGGCGCCCATACATCCAAGCATCAAGCCATGCTCCGCCCACATAGTAAACCACACGGCATGCATATGCTCGCGCTGGATGCAACCTAACCAAACTAGAATGTCTGTGTCCAAGCATACTCAATAAATGGATATCCCAATATGCATCCCGTACCCATGTGCATATCAAATCATGAACAGTAATACAAGGTATCTAATCATGCAGTAAATCACATACCGACAGAGCTAGTCAGCAATGCCCAGCACCGGTCAACGGCCAGTGACTAGGGGTGTCCACCCGACGATCCATATCAGGGCCGTACCATAGTCTACCCCAACGTCACCAACAACCGACCCTTGCCCCACTGCTCGATAGCTCTAACCGAACCATAAATAAATCTGAGAAAAACTGTAAGTAAACCCAATAAAATCGTAAATAAACCCTCACATCTAAGAACCTAGTCCCCAAACTAGTTCAGTATCATTCCCGAAAGGAGTGGGGGCGGTACAAACCCCCATAGGCTCACAAAAAATAAAATGCTAGAAGTCTCAGATTTAATTTAAATTAAAACAAATGAATAATAATTCAACAGATAAGGCTAAGTGCCAAAATAAAGTAAGGGAGAAGACTAAATATGAGAAATCACGGGGTCTTTCACGGGAATTGAAAAGCACGAGGAGAGGGTTAGGAGCTTGCCTTTACACGGCTGTTTCTTTTCTTCCTTGCACTCCCGCTGCGAAGTAAAACGTTCGCTGGCAATAAATAAAATCGCGGCTTTAATTAAATAAATCTACCGTGTAATATAATTAATTTAACCGTCTAAAATCCCATGTAAGCGCACCACAATTAATATCTCAACGAGTCTCATATTTATTTTAAATTAAATCATGCTAATAAAGCCAGCTTAATAAATTAAATTTAAATTAGACGACTCAAATTTCCATAATTAATAAACGAATCGAAACAGACGAAGGGAGGATATAAAATATGAGAAATCATAGGGTTTCTCACGGGAATTGAAGAATATGAGGAAAGCATCAGGAACTTGCCTGAAACTAGCTGATTTCGACCTCTCTCAAGCTCCCGAGGTAAATTAAATCATTTTCTAGCAAATAACACAACCGGGACTCAAATTAATTAATTTTAATCGCGTAAAATTTATAATTTAAACATATCAGACTTTTATTAATTTTTACCCACGTACCTGACCACTTCCCATACCGAAATAATCCCAAAATTCTTTATTTTCTTTTATTTCCTTTCCTTTCTTTTCTCTTCTTCTTCTTCTTCTTCTTCTTCTTCTTCTTCTTCTTCTTCTTCCCGCAGCTCCTCCCCTGCGCCTTGCTTCTTCTTCTTCTTTTTCCTTTCTTCCTTTCTTCTTTCCTCTTCGCACGTTGCGGCCATGGTCGACGCTGCCCCAGCCGCTGCCTTGGCCAGCACCGCCCTCGCTGTTCGTCGCTGCTCCGCCCTCGCTAGCGCATCTGGCCGCCACTGCCATAGGCGGCTGCACCGCTTCCACCCACGCCTCACGCGGCCGCCGCTGCCGCCCTGCTCGGCTGCCATGGCCGAGCTCTCGGCCAACTTCTATGGCCGCCCAGCCACTTCTTCCTTCTCTCTCTCTCTCTCACCTGATCTCTCGGCCACTAGCTTGCTGCCATGGCCGATTCGGCCACTCCCTCATTCCCTTCTCTCGGCCTACTGATATCTCTCTCTCCTCTGTTCTTCTCTGTTTTCTATTTGACAAAATGGCCGCTTTGCTTAACCCCTACGCACACACGCACAGCCACAAAATTTTTAAACAAATTAATCAATTTAATTAATTAAATAAATTTAATTTAGATAAATTTAATTTACACTTATATTTTTGGGATATTACAATAATTATTCGTTGGATTAAACCCTAGGTCGTGGTTGCTTGAAAATTTGTTGATGGATGATTTTGCGGTGTATGGTGGAGTTTAAGGCATGGGTTTAATGTCTGATTGTTGGGTTTGTGTGTGGCATCTAGGATCGACTGGGGAGGCGGTGAACCTAGAAGAGCTTGGAATTCGTGCCGAGGCAGATGAGGGTTCGAGCCAGGTAAGGGATGCCCTAAGTGGTGGGGTTTACTTGCATTTGTAAGTGTTTAATTATGAGTTGCATGTAGCGGTCACATTTGCATAATATGTGTTCTAGTGTGTACCTATGGCCATATGGAGGACTAGTGGTGGGAAGGGTTGGTTGATGCCTTAACCTATGGAGGTTATGAGGGCATGGAAGACTACCCATTTGCATTGCATTTCGTATTACATGCTCTCTCATGTTTCATTTACTTATGCATTACACCCTTACTGAGTCTTTATGACTCATGAGGTTTTACCTCATGTGTAAATGTTGCAAGTCTAGATGCAAGCAAGGATGCTGCCGGAAGGCTGTTGTGGCAACTAGCGGTGTTGTCCGAGTTTGTGTATTTTATTATCTCTTATATGTATTCATGTGGTGATATGTAGATATACCCTTGCGTGTGAATGTGTAACACCCCACCTCACCAGGCGTGTCATTATAAGGGTATTTTCGGGAATCTTTTTTTTTTTTTCCAAGCTCATTACGCGCGGTGATTCCAAGAACAATCTTGAGATGTAGATAATGAATCCCGAGAACCCCAGTTTTGCCCGTTTAACAAATAAGATCAATAATCTTAACAACTAAACGAGACATAACATAACGCAGTGGATACATTAACATCAAACACCGTGATTCTTTCATAGTATTTCCATAACAAAATACGTAATACAGATAACCCCAATGATAACAATGTTATCGTATAACTATACATACATAAGCTGAATTACATACTAAAATCCCAAAAGATAACAACGACTATCAGTCTAAACACCATTGATCTTCAACCGGCCATGTCCTTGCCCACGCAGCAGTCCCTGGTTGGAACATTGAATGTTCCAGGGGCATAACCCAGGTTAGATGACAAAACATCTAAGTGATGACATAAACAGTTTACATTATGCATGAACAAACATACGAGCATGGCATACACAGACAAAATGACATACAACACGTCTAACTTGAGAAATCTCCCTGACATACTCAACCTCCCGTGGAAAATCCATTCCACACACCGTTGGGATTAACCTTGCCGCGACATACTTAATCTCTCGAATGCCTTATCGTGTCACTCGTTCACCTGGATTAACCTTGTCCCATTCTCAAGTAGACCCCATCCTGTCCCATATGGACCCAATAATGACACAAAAATCAATATCCCGATGATATGAAAATCACACGCTATGCACTGACTCTTTTGCAAGTAAAACAGTTAATGCAATATACCACATGATAAAAATGCAAATGATGCTATATATGCATGAATAAAACACATAAGCATAGCATCCCGAGTTTTGGTCTCGAGTGCCCTATCGTGTCACTCGTTCACCTGAACTCACTACACTCACACCAAGATATATCCAAAACAAGGGTAAAACTAGAGTCAAACCACTCACCTAAACGTATTTGGAATGCCTCGATCCTCGTGCAATGCTTTGATTTACATGCCAAATCGCAATCACTTGAACTTACACTCAACCTCGAGCCACAACACTTCCTAAACACCATATTTAATTAAGGAAACATTAAAATCTATTTTCCTCATTTTTTTTCATAATTTCCTTTATTTTTCTCCCATTTTTCACCTCGATAATTCAAAAATAATTATCTCCTCAGACATTTTTCAAAATATTTTAACACTATAATTCCCAAAATAATTAAAGAGAAATACTGAAATTGAAATTACCAATTTTCCCCTTCGCACGCGCCTGGCACGTGGGTGCAAATGATGTGTGGCGCGTGCATCTCGCGCACCACCATCTTCCCCGATTTTCCAGCCGCCGGTGACTCATCTGATGGCAAAACCAAGCATACTCCCTTGAAGCCCATGAAGAGTCGATCCAAGTGGTGCCATTTTTCGGCTGAAAGGACGCCGAAAACCCCCCTTAACGGCCAGTTGCAGGCGACCGGTGGCCGACTGCCACCCTCTTTCGGTCGAGTTCAAATCGGCCATAATACTAACCCAAAATGCTCCCAAATGATCCCAATCTATTCTCCTTGACACAAGGATTCAAAGCCACTTAATCACTCATTGAAAAACATTCAAAATCACGCTCGATTTGTTGCCAAAAACATTAAAACTCTCAGCTCCTTTTATACCCAAAATTCGGTCGGATCTCGGCCAATCACCGGCCAAGCTTAGTCCCCAAGCATTCCCTCGGCCATATACGACCTCCCCCAAGCTAGCCTCGACCATCCCATCGCCTGAAACGGCCTCCACGTGCGGTGGATTGAAGCGGCCGATTTTTGCCTTGCACATTCACACTGCCAGATTTCACTTTTTTTTACACTTTGGCCCCCAACTTTCTTCAAATGGCATTTTTGCCTTTTTCATGACACCCCTGATAAATCCAACTATACGTTTAAGACCCTCAAGATTAGTACATCTCATTTGACCCTCGAAACTCCTGAAAAATTACCGTTTTGACCTCCGTTGGGCAAATTTAAAAAAATTGCACTTAGGCTTGATTGATTGTTTTGATCTTAATTCCTTTCGTTTCAACCCGAATTCACTTAAGGGTTGTTCTACACATCAAATGTTAGTCCTTAGCATGCTATGTTGACCTTTTGGACGTCTCTTACGTCGGTTCGATTTTCCCAGCCCAGTCGACAGCTGTACTGAAAACTGTTCCCGATCCCACTTCTTTCATCACTAAAAATCATAATTCAAATCACTTGTCAACACTATACCATTTTCCTTAGCTAACTAGGGTCCGGGGTAACCCCCTCCGACTGATTCGGTTGCCTAAAGTTGCGTTAGTGTACCCTATAGTCTCATTTTTCTGAGAATTCCACTTGTATCCTTTATCAAATACCGTTTATACCCTTAATAATTTCCTGGGTATTAAAGAATGTATGTGTTGTTTAGAGTTAGATGTATCTAATTGTTGTAATCATCATAGTGTGATAGTTGATTGTGAAATTACTGGATGTATATGGCTTTAGTTGGTGGAGCCAAGTTCGGATGGGGTAAAGTTCAACAAGGTATGTTCTCATAAATCCCCAATACTCAGTGAAGTGTGTGTTATGCTAGTTTGCGCCTAGGTCACATTTGGCTTGTTTTAAGGCCAGCTAAAGAAAAGTGAAGCTTACTGGGGTTTTGGGTTCCCGTCCGCTGTGTTTTCTTGTGTGTGTTTGGGACCAATGCTTCGAGTGGAGTAAAGGGAAGGACGAAGCCTAGTTCCCACCTAGGGCATTTCCTGTTGAAAGATAGTCCAACCCTTCAATTATTGGCTTGGTGTGTGAGTAATTCGGTTGATTATACACCGGTGGCACTCGAAAGTGGGAGTAGGTCGTTACACCCATCCTTGAGCTTTCCTAGTTCAAGCACGTTTAACCCCGGAGTTCTTTGCCTACATTCACCCCAAAAGGTATCAAGCTGATATTGTTTCCTTCCTTACTTATCCTCGATATATACTACTCTTCTTTGGGCTCTCGGGGTATTACATTCTCCCTGTAACACCCCACTCTAACAGAGGGGCGTTATAAATGCGAAAAACATCATCATGGATTTCAGGGATATATTTTTTTCATAAATATATAATATAGTGTTTGTACGTGAATAGTACACTAGGTAAGTTCCTAAGAAAGAGAGGTGGGTCACAAAGAGGGCACACTTAAATACCAAGTATTTCCTTAGATAGAACTTTCCTAGACATGCATTTCCACTACACAAACACAACACTTAAATCCATAACTTCCCTGACAATCCTGATTACCTTCTCAGCACATCAAACTTAAAATCATCAAGCTAAGACAGGTAATATCATCATAAAACAAATGCGGAAGTTAGATCGAAACCTAATATAGTACATAATCGAAATCATCTCATATATAATATCTAAAACCGTACCATCGTCTAACATGACATCATCAAAATGAAAAGCATATAATCCAAAATACATGCTACAATCCACCTACAAGTTGCCGTCAATCCTCGATAATTCCTTTCCCTTTGCACTGCTGCTTTCATCTGAAATGCTGAATATTCCAGGGACAAAGTCCAAATATTAGATGTTAAATCATCTAAGTGAGAATTCAAAAACATTTTCATGAATGTATGCAAGACATGAAACAACAGAAAAATCATGACAAACTCGGCCAAAGAGAATCCTACATAGCACTTAACCCTAACCGGGAAAAATGCAATATCTCTAAAGGCAACTCAACCACATCGACACATTGGCATAACATAGTCCTAGCTTAAGAGGAAGCAACGTCAATGCATGAATCGAGAACCACCCCGTCATCATTACGTTCCCACTCAGAAGCTTACGGAGCACGTCAACATCAATCCTAGTCAAATGATGATCAACACCATCTTGGAAATCCACGTCCACATTGGAAACAATACTATTGCGCAAAGCATTTGGGGTGGTGTCCACTCGCAGCCCTCTCTTGCCAGTCCAGGGTGGTGTACACTCTTAGCCCTGCCACTTGTTGACTCGCAAGGGTGGTGTCCACTCTTAGCCCCCGTCAGAAGTGGGTATTTTACCTTGGCATGCTTCCCTAGTGCTGTCACTTCAAGTGTCACATCGTAAGTTGACATCCCATCCCATATGTACAACCTGTCACCCTAGTGTAACTTCCTTCCACCAAGCCCGACATGGAAACCGAGGCGATCATCCTAGCATACAGCTCGAGATACCTCTGTCCGACAAACATACTTGGGGAATTACGGCTACACTATCGGGGCAACATTCCCAGGTTGACATCCCATAAAAACACGCCAATGCATAAAACATAACTTGATGCATCATATGAAACAACATTTCATGTACACAATTTATCGCACAAAATTCAATGTACATGCATACAATATTTCGGGACAAATCCAATAAAAACAACCATCACAGGTTAAAACCATTCACATGCAGCAAAACATTTGCATGGATCAAATCAAGTTTAAGAGGATTAAAACCAAGTACAATGAACAAATTTTGGGGTTAGAGTTGCTCACATTTGACAAAAATTAGGGTACCTCGAAAAGCGCACATTACCTTGATTTGCGTGCCCGATCTCGATTTTCGTGCCAACCTCAAAAATCGAACCAACACTCAACCCTAGGCCTCAAAGCACCCTAATCATTATTTAAACATAAAAAATTTGATTTTTCTCCCAATTTCTTTATTTTCTCCATTTCCTCCCATTTTCTCTCTAAAAATTCCAAATAAATAGCTATCAAACTATTTTCTCATATATTTCTTCACAACAAATCATAATAACCTATGACCATCAAGAGAAAATTACTGGATTTACCTGGATGCTGCATTTTCACGCAAAATGAGACTCTTCGATTCTAAAATCGAGACATCAGAAATGTCCAACTTCAAAACTAATTGCACATACTTTAAGATCTCAAAATTCTAGGAATTTATAAAATTTTCTCACATTTTTCCAGGTAGGGACGAGTCCTCACATGCCCAAGGAAGCTTCTCCACGTGCCTGCGCGTGCTTGCCACGTGCCGGTCGTCTTCTCCGGCGCCAACACATCAGAAAAATTGGCCGACTCCACCATCTAGTTCTCCTCTTCCAGTAGATCACGATGGCATGCTTTGGGGGCTGAAATGAGCACCAGAGGATGTCCAACCGGGGCCTCGAATGATCGGCCAGGCGGTCTGCCTCCCAACTTCGACAAAGCTCTAACAGCCTTCAAAATGCCATGAGAATGGCTCTAACTCTCCAAAAATGACCTTCAAGCTATGGGCAACAAAAGCCCTATGCTTTGAAGTCCCAATTTGTTCATTAACCTTCTCAATTTGAAGCTTTAAACTTTTAAATTTTCGGCCACTTTGAGCTCCTATTTATAGACAAATCTGAGCTTGAAAAGGCCTTAGCCACTGAATCCAAGCCCTTAGGCATTTAACCCTACCCTAGATTGACCTAAACACAACCTCACCCGACCAAAAACGTGATTTATAGTGCCTCGACAAATCGACTAAACTTTCAGTTAGAAAACTCGATAATCCAGCCATACCAGAGGCTGTTGTCGGCCCAAACTTGATCCCCAAGCTCCCTTGACCAATCCTCGTGCGACCCTCATGGCTGAAATGGCCAGTTAGCTATTGCCAGTGGCTTAGTCGGTTTCCCATTGCTGCATTTTTGCTTATTTGAACTTTAGCCTCTTCAAATTTGGTATTATCACTTTGGCCATTTTTCACATAGCCCCTCAACTTTTTATAACTTCTATTGAGTCCCTTAAGTATTGATCCTTTCATTTCACCATTGAAACTTCCGAAAAAATGTCATTTTGACCTTCTCGGGTAAATTTGAAAAATTACACTTATGCCTAAATCCATGTTTTAGCCTCAAACCCATTTGTTTCTTCCAAAAACTACTGAAGGGTTGCTCTACCTGATGAATCGAAGCTTCCCTAGGTTTCTGTTTCTATTTCGGGAATCTCTTACGATTATTCGATTTTACAGCCTATTCCATTGTTGTATTTCAGTTGTATCGAAAACTATTCTCTATCCAAATTCTTTCGATGCCATAAATCATACCTCGAAATACTCGTCACCACCATATCATTTTGTTTAGGAATCTCGGCTCCAGGGTACTCCCTGTAGTCAATTCTGTCAATTTCTCGGGCTATTCTGATACCTATTTTCCTCAAATCTCATTTTTCTAATAAAATACTCAATTCTTAATTAACCCGAAGCTTTCGGGTATTGCATTCCCCCCCTTGAGCACATGACGTCCTCATCATGTGACCTTACAACTGGTCCTAGATCTTCTCTCACATTTGCATAGTCGATGTGGGATTCGCCTAAGGTGCCTACACGTACCCTCCTTTAGGGACTTAGTATTCTCGCTGAGGTTTGCCCCATCATCGTGCTCAAAGGCTCAAGGGTCGGTTCTGATACCACTTGTAACATCCCGCATCGAGCGATAAGAAGGACCGAAATAACTTATGTAATACCCGAGAAATTCTAAAAGACTCAAGGGTAAATTATCTTCAGGGCAAAAATGAAATTTAAGGATAAATGAAGGGTATAATGGTAATTTTTTATCGTATAGATGACCGAATCAACTGCCGGGAGTGTGCTGGAGCCAAGATGCCAAAGGAAAATGATGTGGCATTAACAATAACCCCGAGATAGGATTTATGGTGCCGATAGAAATCGGATCGGGAATAGTTTTCGGTACAACAAAATGACAGCTGCCAATTAGGCTGCAAATGAGAAAAGATAGAGGAGACTTCTCGGAAGTCAATGAAAGTTTGAAGGGGTTTTGATTTTTCATGAAGAACAACCCTTCAGAGGTTTCAGGAAGAAACGAAAGGGTTTAGGGCCAAAACGAAGATTTGGGCCTAAGTGAAATTTTTTAAAATTAACAGAGGGAGGTCGAGACGATGATTTTTCAGAATCTTCCGAGAAGGAATGGAAGTTTTTAGGACTTGAGGATCGTATTGGAACTATTAGAAAGCTCAGGGGCTTAAAGGAAAGGACCAAAATGCAAAATGAGAAAAGATAGAGGCTAAAGTGCAATTTTCCAAACTTGGAGGATGGAGCAAGCTGCCATGGCTGACCAGCCACATCTGAGCCATGGGATTTCATGGGGGTTTGTCGGGGATGCTTAAGGATCAAGCTTGGGCCGACAATAGCCACAAGGGTGGCCAAAATTTGAAGAAAAGCCAACCAACTTTTCGGTCGAATTTGGGAAGCAATGCAAGTCATCATTGCGGTCAGTTTTTGCTGCAATTAGGTTGATCCAAGGGTGGTAGAAGCCTCAAAGGTGTCAGTTTAGCAAGCCTTGAGCATTTGGAAGCTCGGTTCGCCAATAAATAGAACTGGCCGAATGCATTGAAAAAATTAAGATGTTAGATCTGTAAATTTGTGAATAAATTGGGAGAATTAGATAAGGGGATTTTGTTTCCCATATCCTAAGCTTCATTTCTGTGCAATTTGAGCGATTTTGGTTGAGAGATGAGTGAAATCCAAAGCCTTATCAGAAAAATGAGCTTTATCGAAAAATGAGCTTGAGCAGTCTGAAAATGGCTCGGTTTGAGCGATTTTATGGTATTATCTTGTAGAGGGCGAAAAGATGAAGCCATAGGTTCAAATAGGGGGTCAATCGGAGGTCAGATGAGGGAAATATGGCTATTAAACCGAAGGCAGCGCACCAGTCTGGCGAGCTGAAGGTGGAAGAAGACCGGCTCGTGTGGGACACGCGCCAGCTGGGCCCCGCGAGTGGGCGCGTGTGAGCCAACTTCTAGGGGCGCGTGAGGGCTCCAAAAATTATGAAAAAATTGCTAAACTCCTCTAAAATCAACATCTAGAGGCTGTGCAAAAATATTTAGATTTAGACTTCCCGATGTCTCGATTTTAGCATCAAAGAGCCTCGTTTTGCGTGAAAATGAAACATCCGGGTAAGTTCAGTATTTTTGTTTTGAAGTTCATAGCATATGATGAATTGTTGTGGAATTAGATTTGAGAAAATAGTCTTGATAGTATTTATTAGGATTTTTAGAAGAAAAAATAGAAGAAAATGAAGGAAAAATGAAATAAATGAAATATGGAGATATTTAGTGATAAATTATCATTTTTATGGTTGAGGTGATCGAGATGATGTGATTGGTACAACTTTTGAGAGTTGGCAGGAGAATCGAGGTCGAGCATGCATGTCGAGGTGATGCGCGCTTTTCGAGGTGTCTTGATCTTTGGATAAATGTGAGTGATTTGCTCACAAGAAATTATATTTATGATATGATTTTTATATATGCATGCTACTTATGAATGCAATATTCATTTTGTCACATTGCATGAAAAGTCATGATAATTACATGACACAATGTGATTGTCATATTGATATTTGTGCATGAGAATGAGATGTCGCCCCCAGAGTGTAGCGGTAATTCCCCTAAGGCAATGATGTAATAACGTTAGGCTTATCCTGTAGAGGTTTGGGATTTGATTAGGATTCCGTGTCAGACTGGTGGGCTTGGGAAGTTACATTAAGGGCAAATGTTGTTCATGTTATTGTATCATGCATTTGTATATATATGTTCTTGGAACCTCACTGGAAGTTTCATCTTCTAATGGGTTATGCCCCTAGAACATTCAAAGTTCCAGTTTAGACTTGTAGCTTAGGCAAGGAATAGGTTGAGATAAGACGGTACGTGATGGCGTGGCCGATGGATTCAACGATCTAATTTGGATATGTTTTAGCTTATGCTTTATTGATGATTAGTCTTGTTAGAATGTTTATGAAATCTCCATGTATTTTATATTTGAGAATATGATGTAATATATGGTACAGATTCTTTAAGATATAATATAAAGTGAATTCAGATATGTACCATATCTGGTTTCAATTATTGCTTTCGCATTGTGAATGATTTGCTGGGGTTTTTTTTTTTTTAGAATTCGGTACTTAAGGTTTAAGTTATGTACTGAAAAAGAAAGAAAAAATAATTTATGTAATTTGGGCCCCAGCATAGTGACACGCTCGGTAACAGAAAAGCGAGGTGTTACAACTTACCCCGATGGACCTACGCAAACTTCCTAGAGGGTCACCCATGCTTGAGCTTCCCCAGCTCAAGCACGCTTAACCCGGGTGTTCTTTCCCAAAAGATATCCAGCTAGTGTTGTTTCATTCTTTACTTATCCTCGATATATACTACCATTCTCTAGGCTCTTGGGGTATTGCAAAATCTATCACTCTGATTGTAATTGATGAGGTGAACATCTTATATGATCTATTGTTAGTGTGACGGGACAGTCCCTGGCTAGGGTAGATTGATTATCAAGAAATGTGTTTCATGAGGTGTCATTTAGTCACATTGACGAGGTTAGACACATAGTTACTGAGTTTGTGAGTTTATCATTCCATAACTCTCGCTCAGTCGAGACGTTAGATGATAGAAGGATGATAATATAAGTTAATCGTTAACTGTAATAGATTCATTTGAAGTGAGACTATACTGTCACTTATACTGTTCTGAACTGTTGTTAGATGCTATTCAAGAACACTCAGATCTTTATCGGGATATGGAGAGATTCTAGTAATGGGTCGAGGTGTTGGGTGGTGCCAAAATGGATTTTGATGCTATCTGATTACTAGCGAATAATAGAGCTAGAAAGTCACACGGGGAATTGAGAAACAAGTGTCAATGATACGTGATCTTCAATCTAGCATAGGAAGATATGACCAAAACGCTATCAGACTGCATACTAGATATAGACGGACTAAGAATACCACAACGTGATGTAAATTCAATTTCAATATAAAAACAATTTTTGGACTCAACGTTACATTGAATTGTAGGTATTCATTTACTCTATTTATATGATGAATATACTTGTTATTTAAATATTTAAATTATGTATAATGTGTGTTTATAACTTTTGTTGTGCATATTTGATGTATGTAAAATTTTTAATTTTATTCGCTCCATCATACTTATATTACGTCAATTTTGATAAAAAAAATAATATAAATTATAAGAAATTTGAGTAGAATTTATTAAGCTTTTTGTGAACGCATAAATGGAAAGGTAAACATTTCACGAGAAGAACAAGAATACCATCCGCAAACTCCTAGATAAGACATCACTTGCTATGTTGCCTTTTATGTCAAAATTCAGGGCCCACGTCTTGATGGCATTGGCATATGCCATTGGCAGCTGTCGGCGTTGCTAAAGGGAAGATTGTGTTGATAAAAACGAAGAATTGGTCTTCTGGTCTTTGTAAAAAATTCCGGGAACTTGCTGGAGGGCTTCTTGGAAGTTGTTCTCCTTATTTCTACTACTACACTTTCATTCTTGTTCTGGCCGATTGAAGGTTGTTGCCGCCGGGAAATCTAACATGGCAGAAATGCTTATTTCAGGAGTTGTCAAAAAACTTGCTGATATAGCAGGTAATCTAATAGCAAAAGAAGGCTCTCGTTTGTCTAACTTGAGAGCAAACATTCGTTGGATTGAAGAAGAGATGAGGTCAGTTAAATCTTTCTTGGAAGATGCTGATGCAGAAGAGTCAGAAAGCAGAGGATTGGCTGACGACATCAGGAGCATTTGGGATCTTGCTTATGATTTGGAGGATATCATGGAAGAGTACTTCCCTAAGCTATCACCACTTAGAAGGAATGACTGGAAGGGGCGTCTTGGTTGGTTTTTGAAAGCCAAAACTGTTCGTGACTTTGCGGTGAAGATTGAAGAAATAAGAGAAAGGGCAGTGGATATAAAACGCCGGAGAAAGACATATAAAGTCCCAGATGCAAGTGGCTGTCCTGGAAAACAGGGATGGGATCCAAGAAGAACTTTTCCTCACACTGACGAAGTAAATGTTGTTGGTATGGACAAACACATTAAGGAATTGGTGGCCAAAGTGACGGATCAAGATTCAGTGCATCGTGTGATCTCAATTACAGGCATGCCTGGTCTAGGCAAGACAACACTGGCCAGAAAAGGTATATAATTCTGTTCGACAAAGGTTTGAGTGTTCAGCTTGGATTTATGTCTTTCGACGACCAAACCCAAATGAACTTTTACATCATATAGCAAAGCAAGTTGGCTTGTCCGACGAGGAGAGCAAACAGGACTTGGAGGGTAATTTGTTTCGCCATTTAAACCTAAAAAGGTATGTGATAGTAATTGATGATATATGGCAGGTTGAACCATGGGATGCTTTAAAAAATGGCATTCCTGTTAATTCCATGAATGGCAGTAGAATAATCATCACTTCCAGATCCAAAGATGTATGTGTACGAATTGGTGGAAAAAAATTTTCACATGAATTGCAACCCTTAGACGAAGAAAAGAGTAGAGAGCTCTTCTTCAAAGTGGTTATGGCTGCCCCACAAGACAATGGTGAAGATGGTGATTCCTCACAATTGGAAAACATTGGTGAGAAAATACTAAAGAAATGTGGCGGTGTGCCGCTTGCGATAGTAGTTGTAGCAGGTGTGTTATTATCAAGAGACAGAAGCATACAAGCTTGGAAAGGGGTATTAGAGAGTATAGGTAAAGATGAAGACCAATGCCAAAAGATATTTGCTTTGAGCTACAAGGATTTACCTTGAATGTTGAAACCATGTTTTTTATACTTCGGTCTATATCCAGAGGATCACGAAATTTTCACGTTCAGACTAATCAATTTATGGGCAGCTGAAGGATTTATACATGGCAGTGGAGTAAGGGCAGTTGAGGATGTGGGGCAAGATTACCTAAATCAATTAATTGGTAGAAACCTAATTCAAGTTGTCAAGAGGAGGTTCGACGGGACAGTTAGATGTTGTCGTATTCATGATATCTTGCACGACCTTTCCATTAGCAAGGCTAGGGAGATGAACTTTCTTACCACACTCAATAATGTAGCCACTAGTGCAGATTGCATTGCACCACGCAGAGTCACCACTTCTTTTCATAGTGATGCTATCAACTACTTATCTTCAAATTATCAAATTCCAAAGCTTCGGTCTTTTTTATGTTTCGATGATTTAGATTCGTCGGGTGTTAAGCTTCCTCTTAGAAACTTCAAATCTCTTCGAGTGCTAATTTTATGTTACATGGGTAAGCAGCGGGCTCGTATGAATGAAATTGTGAAGTTAAAACACCTCAATCACCTTGAATTGGGAGGGCGTACGGTGGTGCTTCCTTACGCCATAAGCAATTTGGAAAATTTGCTGACCTTGGATCTACATCAATGCAACGGAGTCATCCTCCCTGAGGTCATCTGGAAAATGGAGCAACTAAGACATATTCGATTACCTCTTCTCTGTTGGGCTCCTTCAGTCCGTGGGTTCCACTTGGTTCGCCATGGGTTCCATCCATTTGAAGTTTCTTTACCAAACCTGCAGACCCTCCATAATTTGCCTGTCAAAGTTTTTGAGGCCAATTGGTTGCACAGACTTGATAGTTTGAGAAGACTGCGAGTCCGTTTAATAACTAAGCATATCATTGAGGTATTGTCGAGTGCAAACTCCCTGTCACAGAAGCTAGAAGAATTGCGTATAATACGGCCAGCATATATGAAATCTGCCTTGGATCTGTCTAGATATGTAAGCCTTCGTAAGTTATACATGAACGTCAGCGGCATAGTGGATTTTGCACGACATGATAAATTGCCAACATGTCTCACAGAGCTTGTCCTTGAGCACACTAGACTGGAAATGGACCCAATGGTGACTTTGAAGAAACTACCTAGACTTAAGATCCTTATATTTGGAAGGGATTCATACCTTGGGGAGAAGATGGTATGCTCTGGAGAAGCTGACAGTTTTCCTCAACTCGAAGTATTGAAAATTGAAGCAAGGATTCCCGGGTGGATGTATAGCGCTCAGAAACCTGAATTGCGTCTAAAGGAGTTTGTAGCTGAGGAAGGAGCAATGCCCAAACTCAAGGACCTTACCCTCACTCAATCCATACCGAGAATGAGAGTTCCAGTTAGAATCAAAAATATAATCACTGTTGCAATTTGAAAGGAAAGAACATAGATAGAGAGAGAAAACTGTTGCAGCACAAATGTGAGGAATAAGATGCATAAAAATCAAATAACTTCTGAAATTCTTACAGAATAAATAGAGGACAGAAAATTCAAATCACTAAGATCATGGCTAGAAGATATCCCATGACTAAGATCATGGTTAGAAGTTATCCCATGATCACAACAAACAACTAACCACTTCCTAGAAAAGTGGAACTAACTGCAAAGTAAAACAGAAACAAAACATTTTAAATCCACATCAGCATGCACTCCTAAACATGTCAGCTAACACTCCTCCTTGTTTAGTTTAGCTCTTAAATCTTCAAACCGGCTAGCTGGCAAAGGTTTTGTGAACATGTCTGCCACTTGACATTCAGACTTGCAGTAGATTAGCTTCACTTCTCCAATTTGCTGTACTTCTCTTAGGAAGAAAAGCTTGATATTAAAGTGCTTTGTCTTCCCATGAAACACTGGATTCCTTGAAATGGCTATGGCAGCCTGATTATCAACAAGAATCTCAGTGTTCTCCTTCTGCTTTAGGTTTAGATCAACTAGAATTTTCCTTAACCATAGAGCTTGATTTACAGCTGCTGTAGCAGCAATGAATTCAGCCTCTGCAGTTGACTGAGCCACTATGTCCTGCTTCTTTGAGCACCAAGAGAATGCACCAGACCCAAGGAAGAAACAATATCCTGAAGTGCTCTTTAGATCATCTACAGAACCTCCCCAATCACTGTCTGAATACCCTATCAGTTTGAATTCCTCACACTTCTCGAACTTAATTCCAAAATTACAGGTATTTTTGACATACCTTAACACCCTTTTAGCTGCTTTGAGATGCATTTCAGTAGGACAATGCATAAACCTTGACAAAATGCTTACTGCATTCAAGATGTCAGGTCTGGTGGCTGTAAGGTACATGAGGCAGCCAACCATGCTTCTAAACTGCACCTGATCTGCTCCTTCTGTTCCATCATTCTTGCTTAGCTTTTCCTTAGCATTCATAGGAGTATTCATGCCCTTACATTCTTCAAGGTTGAATTTATTTAGAATCTCCTTAGCATACTTTTTCTGGCATATGAAGATGTCATGATCTTTTTGCCTGACTTCCATTCCCAAAAAAAAAGCCATCAGCCCCAGGTCTGTCATCTCAAAAAGCTCCCTCATTTCCTGTTTAAACTGCTGAATCATGCTCAAATTGCTCCCAATCACCAGCAGGTCATCAACATATAGTGACACAACAAGAATCTCAGATTCAACCTTCTTTACATATAAAGTTGACTCTGACAAGCTTTTACAGAAGTTCAAGTTCTTCAAGTGCTCATCAATCCTGCTATACCAGGCTCTAGGAGCCTGTTTTAAACCATAAAGGGCTTTCTTTAGGAGATAAACCTTATCTTCTTCTCATTTTTTCACATAACCCTCAGGCTGATCAACATAAATCTCTTCCTCCAAATATCCATTTAAAAAAGCAGACTTCACATCAAGTTGATACACCTGCCAACCCATCTGTGCAGCAATAGCAAGAAGAAGTCTAATGATGTCCAACCTTGCAACTGGAGCAAATGTATCAGAATAGTCAACTCCAGGTATTTGTGCATACCCTTTCACCACAAGTCTTGCCTTGTACTTGTTGACTGTCCCATCTGCATTGAGATTTGTTCTGAACACCCACTTAACCCCAATAACCTTTCTATCTTGAGGTTTATCAACAAGCTTCCAGGTCTGGTTCTTTTCTATCATGAACAACTCCTCCTCCATTGCTGCTCTCCATTCCTTGCTTTGTTTGGCCTCATCATAGCTGGTAGGTTCACAAACAGCTACATTGCACCTTTGATAAACATCAGTTAGTAGCCTAGTACCTCTCACAGGTCTATCATCCATAGCATCTTCATCATTCACCAAATTCTGATCTGTAGAAACAAAGTCAGTTAGCTTTAAATTCTGCCTCTCTTCTGCTTTGTCATTCCAATCCCACTCTTCTTCTTCAAAGAAATGAACATCTCGGCTTACAACTATCTTCTCATTCTGTGGTTGGAAGACTCTGTAGGCTTTGGATGTAGAGCTGTACCCAATAAAGACTCCAGGTAGTGCTCTTTCATCCAATTTATCCCTCTTGGCATGAGGCACATGAGTGAAACACAAGCTGCCAAACACTTTGAGATGGAGTAAACTTGGTTTGTAACCATACCAAGCTTCAAAAGGTGTCACATCTCCTACTGCCCTTGAGAGAAGCCTGTTTTGCAGATACACAGCTGCATTTGCAGCTTCTGCCCATAGTTTTTTAGGCAGATTTTTCTCATGCAGTAAGCATCTAGTCATTTCCAGTATATACCTGTTCCTTCTCTCACTCACTCCATTTTGTTGTGGAGTGTATGGGGCTGTTAACTGATGATGTATGCCTGCATCTTCACAGAAATTTTCGAAGGCCTCAGAAGTATACTCTCTTCCATTATCAGACCTCAAAACCTGAATCTTCACCCCACTTTCATTCTCAACCTTAGCTTTGAACTTCCAAAATGCTTGTGCAACCTCTGACTTGTGCTTCAAAAAATAGATCCAGCACATTCTAGTTAAATCATCAATGAAAATAGCATAATAAAGGCTGCCATTCAATGAAAGTGTTCTTTGAGGGCCAGCTATGTCTGTATGAACTAGCTGCAGCTTCTTAGTGGCTCTCCAAGCTACTTTAGGAAATGGTTTTCTGGATTGTTTTCCTGTTTGGCAGGCCTTACAAGATGGGACTTGATTTACAAGTTCTGGAAGTCCTATAGCTACTTCCTTTGACTTCATTTGCAATAGGCCTTTATAATTAAAATGCCCTAACCTCTTATGCCACAACTCAGAGATGTTACCCTTTACGGAAAAAGCAATTTACTCCTCCTCCAATGGATTAAGAGCAAAGCTTTTTCCACTCATCTTTACTCTAAACAAAGTTTTCCCTACTGCATCTTGAATTAGACAGGTTTTTCTCTCAAACAAAACTTTGTTTCCATTTTCAATCAACTGTCCCACACTTAGTAAGTTCTGATCTATTTCAGGTACATAAAGCACACCAGAAATTAACTTTGTACCAAGACAAGTTTGAATGGCTACAGTACCTTTTCCTCTTACAGCTATGTATTTTCCATCACCCACTCTGACCTTTGATGAGCTTGCCCTACCCAATTCAGTGAAGAGCTCTTTGTCGTGGGTCATGTGGTTGGTGCAGCCACTGTCTATCAACCAATTCTCACTTGAATTCATGCTGGAGAAGCCAGTTGCCACAAAGAGGTGATCTTCCTCCTCTTGATCAGCAGCTTTGGCTTCTTCTTCATGTTGCTGAGACTTGGATCTGCAAATGATTGCTACATGCCCTTTCTGGTTGCACTTAGAGCACTTTGCATCTGGCCTTCTCCAGCATTTGAAAGGTGGATGGCCTTTCCTGTTGCAGTGTTGACATGGAGGATAGGACTTCTTTTGAGTCTCCTTTTTTCCATTAGCATTAGCTTGTGTAGCATTGGTGGCACTGTTTTCATCATCCTTTTTCTTGCCTTTCCATTTGCCTTTTGTTGTGCTTTGATGCTTGACAGTTAAGGCTCCTTCAACTTCAGTATCCTCCCTCGTTTGCCTTCTCTGCTCTTGTGCTTGAAGAGCATTTAGCAATTCTGCAAGAGCAATTTTTGACAAATCTTTAGTATTCTCAAGAGCAGTAATTGATGCTTCATACCTCTCAGGGACTGAGACAAGAATCTTTTCTACAATCCTTGAGTCTTTAAATTCTGCCCCCAGCAATCTAACTCTGTTTGCTATGCCCAGCAACTTGTCAGAATAGTCCTTGATGGACTCAGACTCTCTCATCCTTTGAAGTTCAAATTCTCTGATTAAATTCAGAATTTGCATGCTCTTAATTCTCTCATCACCTGCATATTCACTCTTGAGATAGTCCCATATCTCTTTTGCTGATTTGAATGACATAATTCGAGTGAAAACTGTTGGTGACACTGCTGCAAATAGGCAAGCTTTTGCCTTTGATTTCCTGGTCTTCTTCTCCTTATATGCTTTTATTTGTGCCATAGTAGGATTATCAGAAAGTGCAGGTACCTCATAGTCCTGTTCCACTGCCTCCCAGAGATCTAGGGCCTCCAAATAGGTCTCCATGCACACTGTCCACATCTAGTAGTTGGTGCCATCAAACACCTGTGGAGCAATTGTAGTCAGGTTGGATTCAGACTCCATGGTTGCACAGGTCCCTTAAAGAAAAAAGCTCTGATACCACTGTTGCAATTTGAAATGAAAGAACATAGATAGAGAGAGAAAACTGTTGCAGCACAAATGTGAGGAATAAGATGCATAAAAATCAAATAACTTCTGAAATCCTTACAGAATAAATAGAGGACAGAAAATTCAAATCACTAAGATCATGGCTAGAAGTTATCCCATGACCAAGATCATGGTTAGAAGTTATCCCATGATCACAACAAACAACTAACCACTTCCTAGAAAAGTGGAACTAACTGCAAAGTAAAACAGAAACAAAACATTTTAAATCCACATCAGCATGCACTCCTAAACATGTCAGCTAACAATCACGATTGACCCATACATGAACATGAGAGGTCAGTACCATTTGTTGTGTTTTATTTATATTCTTTTGATTATGGATATCTCGGTCCAATTCATTATCATTGTTTCACTGTTTTAATTTGTTTCATGTACTTGGAAATTATGCATTTTTCTCACAAAATATGGGGCTGGCTTTCTTACATACACACATGTAAATTTCATCAGCCTACGACTATGATTTCAACGTGTGGCCACCATCTAAAGAATGATGAATACATGGGCTCTTGATCTCCAGACTGCTTGCTCCTCAATCTATTCTTGCAACATGATGTCTTTCGACTGATTGCTTCTCATGAGAAGGAATGGTATATGCTTTAGATGTCTGAATTTATCAGTGGGTTTGATCGATGTTCAATAAATTTACATATGTTGGTTTCTTCAAACTGTCAATAGTCAATCAGTTGATTAGTCGTGTATTCATAATTAAAAAAAATACAAAATATTGATTGTAATGCTCTCTTCCTCTTGTATCTATAATTGAAAAAAATACAAAATATTAATTGTAATGCTGTCTTCCACCGACTTTTAAAAAAAAGTCTTGAATTCTTCATAAATTTTTGAAGTTTGTTATAATTATTCTTATTGAGTGTGACAGAAGAATTTACTATCGTATTAGAACTCGACACAATTAACAATAAAATGTAATGGCATAAATCATAATTTAAAATTGAAAGTAAAGGAGGAAAGTTTAATGCATAATTGATAAAATTAAAAATTAAAGATAAACTGAAAGTTATTTATTTATCTAAAAGTCTTAACCTTATACTTATGGCATTGATATTTTATAACTTTAAGCCAACATTTAATAATTTCCCATTTTTACTTTTTGTTTCATTTTCCCTAATCCATAATCAATATTAGATCTAAAGGCTTATCTAAATTAAGATTGATTATTACTTATTAATTAGGCCAACATTTATTCTCGGACATATAAAAAATAATTTATTTTTTGCTAAATCTATGAAAAAGAGAATAGATGATGTGGATTTGACCCTACACCCCATTCCATATCAAAACCTTAATCTAATGCCTTAGGCCAAGCATCTCAACAGATGATAACTGGACTCACAATAATAAATAAAATTTGGAATCCATAATTCCTCCATTTGAGTTTGACGTTTGTCGGCTGTAAAATGGTTTGATGTCTGATTCTATGCATCCCTCCACTGATATGGCAGCCCAATACTGCTTTCACCAAAATATAAATGGCAACAAATATGTATTGGGTATTTTACCAAATATCTCATTTCGTAAACTCATATTCATCTACTAATACATTTGATTTTTTTAAGAAATATTACTCTTAAGCACAAAGATCTTAATTCTAACTTGAATTTTAGCTATAAATCCACCGTTAAAACACTTTTTAAGAAAAAAGAAACAATTTTGTTACGATCAACGATATCTCAAAGTATACTAAATTGCTTTTGATATTCCAAATGTAAGTAAAAGACTACATTTTGAGATATAAAATAAACTAATAAATGTCCAAATCTAATTTCGACCTGGTTTGAAAACTAGAGTTTTAGCCATAGATTTATCGTAGAACACTTTGAAAAAGAAAGAGACAACTTTATTACAATCAATGATATTTCAAAGTATACTTGTTACAATCAACTAGAGTTTGCTTTTGGCGAATCCAAGTATAGGTGAAAGATAACTTTTTGAGATACAAAATAAACTAATGAAAGTCCAAATCTGATTTGGAGATGATTTGTAAACTTGAGTTTTAGCCATAAATCAACCATAGAACACTTTGAAGAAGAAAAAGATAATTTTGTCACAATCAACAATATCTTGAATTATATCATTTTTCTTTTGATGAGTTCAAATATAAGTGAAAGACGACATTTTTAGATACAAATTAAACAAATGAAAGTCCAAATCCAATTTCGGGATGATTTGAAAATTTGAGTTTTAACTATAAATCTACCGTAAAACATTTTCAAGAAAAAAAGTGACAATTTTGTTAGAATCAATGATATCTTGAAGTATACGTGTAAGTGGAATCATACTTTAATTTGTAAGTGCATATATTAATTGGTTAAGACCAATCAACTTATGAGTTGTGTATTAGTCATCTTATTTTATTTTGTTTTATTTTTTTTGTTTTTATGGTCAAATAATAATAGCAAGAGGAAATTTCACACACCATGCTTAAGATTTGATTAAATTATACTTATTATTCATTTATTTTTTAAAAATACTATCTTGCCTTCACATAGCATTAAAAAGTATCTAAAGAGACTATTTTACCGTTGTGCTTATACTAACCCAATCACTCTTTCTCTCTCCCATTTCCCATCATTTCTTAGTAATTTGCTCTGAAATAACGACAAGCTAACTAGTAGTTTCCTTTGTACTATACTTTCGATTTGACTTTCTTCTTTCATGTCCCCTTATCATTTCTTTCTCAATTTCCTATTTGATGACGATTAAAGCCATTATTGAATAAACATCGTAAAAGCCCAAAAAAGATTTTGATAAGGCCATCGACGACAATGATAATGGTAATAATAATGGTATATTAGTATATACCCGTACCTAAAGACACAGTGTAAATAATATTAATAGTAGAGGAAGGTGGCCATCAATAGTGGGTGAGGGGTGGTTGGTGGCGGCCATCAACGACTGGCAAGTGAGGGAGGAAGGGGCGTTGGCGATCACCCATGACGGCCAATGGGTTTGGGGAATGTTGATGGCTAAGGAAAGGTTGGTGGCGGCCATCAGCGGTCGGTAGACGAGAAGAGGCATTGGCGATCACCTATGGCGAATGCTGGGTTCCCCAAACCCCAAAAGTTGGAGAACCTGGGTTCCTCGACTTACGGGGTTTGAGGAACTCGGGATTCAGGAAACCTCGGTCCCTGACTTTCAAGGTTCAGGGAACCTCGGTTCCCCGAATCCCGAGTTCCTCGAACCCTGTGAGTCGAGGAACCCAAGTTCCAGGACTTTCAGGGTTCGGGGAACCTTGATTCCCTAAACCCATCGGCTGCCAACCCCCCAACGGCTATGGCGCCTATTGCCCCCATTCCCCTGCCCGCTGCCGTTGATGTTCGCCCCCCCTAGTGGCACCATTGATGATCGCTTTCCCCTTTCATGGTCACGAACACACACACATACACACGAAGACATATATATATATATATATTTTCACACACATTGTTAATATTATTTAGACTGTGCCTTCAAGTATGGGTATATGCTAGTATGTTGATATAATAATAAAATTATTCATCATTTAGTTGTTATTTAAACATCGTAAATTTAAAATCTTTTTTTTATAAACAAAATACAACAAAACATTCAATTTTGTTGATGATCTTATTTTTTCAACAAAATACAACAAAATATTTTTAAAAAACATTTAATTGTCATAATATCACAACATCAATTCACCAAAGTAGAGTATTATTTATTTATTTATTAATATTTTTTTGAGCTAAATATTTTGAAATAATATTGAAAATAAATTTTTATTTATGCATCATTACTTGGACTCGAGACATAAAATTAATATTTTTTAATTCTTTTTACTTAATACATAAAAAAAATTAATAAAATTTTCCAAAAGTAAGTAAATAGACACAAATAATTATATCTGTATTAATAGGGCAATAATTATCATTTTCGTTAAATTATCACTTTCATTAAATTATTAATATTTGTATTTAACAAAAGCGATAATTAAATAGACACAAATTTTTAACAAGCATATGTAAGTAGATACAAATTATAAATGTAATGTTTTCAACTTTAAATATCGATTAAGGTAATTTTATTTAAAAATATTTTTACTTTCTATTTTATCCATTAAGGAACTTTAAATATTTTTACTTTTTATTTTATCTAACTTTAAATATTTGTGTAAAAATATTTTTACACAAATTATAAATGTAAGATAAAAGAATAATAGAAAAATAAAGTATAAAATAAAAAATAAAAAATAAACGGTTAGCATAGGGCATCCCTCCCCTGCCACCCCTTCCCGTGGTTCCAAACCCACCCTGCACCCCTGACCACCCCTTTCCCCCAACAACCTGGCCGGCAGCTGCATGTACAAAGAGAGAGAGAGATGCAATGGAGAGAAGGAGATAGAGGTATTTTTGTCAAAGTATGAGAGATAAGATGGGGCCAAGGAAATGGTGGCTGCCAAAATGGAGGGGCCGATGGTGGGTTTAGGGGGGCGACGGTGGTGGATTTGGCGAGGGATTTGGTCGGGTGGCTTTGATAGAGAGAGGGACAGAGAGAGAAATAAGGGGAGGGGGAGGATGGGATGGAGCGGCGTTGGCGGGTGGCGATGACGATGGTCGGGTAGGGGTGATTGCTCGGCAGAGGCAACAACGAGGATGGCTTTGAGAGAGAGAGGGAGAGAAGGACAAAGAGAGAAAGAAAGAAAGGGGGAGGATGGGATGGAATAGCGTTGGCGGGAAGCAACGGCAGTGGCCGGGTGGGGGTGACGACGGTGGGTGGCAAGGATGACAACGGAGGGGGAGGATGGTTGGCGGGGGGCGACGATAGTGAGCGACATGGGAGATGATTCAGGGGCTTTGAGAGAGATGAGGGCAAGCAAAGAGTGGATTTGGCAGAGAATGAGTGCGTTGGACAGAGAGGGAGGATGGGATGGGATGCATTTGGGGGAAAAAAACATTGATCTTTGCCATTGATGAAAGAAGAAAACTCATCTTAACCATTAAAAAAATATCTCCCTCATAGTGTAAATAATAAATAAAAATAGATATCGATATATATTTTTAGAAAAAATATTTAATTTAATACAATTATAATGTCTCCTCGTTATGACGATATGACATCATTACAATTGTTTAGACTACCTTCCATATGACGCTGTCGTCGAGATGAAGAAATATGAGGTTGTAAGCCTCTTCTCTAATTTCCCCAGTTCGAGCGATCTAGTCTATATGCCATTTTCGATCATCTGATTCCAGTGCTATCAACACTTTGTGATGAGAGAGTAAGATTTTTATTTTCTTTTTCCAACTATCGAAGTCACATTTTTCGTCAAATATTCTGATTTCAAATCGGGTGGATGTCATCTTCGCTTTGCACGAAGGTAACCTAGACCTCTAGATTAAACCTTTCTCAGCACACACCCACTGACTAAGAAACCCTAGAGCCTAGGTTTGATTTACAGAGAAAAGAACAAAGACACCCAAACACATAAATCGAATAACTCGGATTCTGACTCAAACCCTGGAACACGATTTATGGAACTGAGCTCTAATACCACTGTTGAGCCTAGTGAAAGACTCTAAACAGATTAAACAAACTTTACAGAATCCGAAAGATTTTTGATAGATCAAAAAATCATTCTCACACTTCCGAGATAAAATGAACCACAAGCAAAACTGAATGACAATAAACATGAATGAAAAGTGAACACCAGAAAATCAATTACTTTTCTTGATTTCAAGTATTCAAATTTGAATTACTTCCTTTGGGGAAGGTGCTAGTAGAGTTAGAAGGGTTGTCAAAACTCAAAAACTTTACCCTAGTTCACTACAATCCAAAAATAAGGTTTCAAATAGAATTAGATATTCATTTAACCATGACTAGTTCTGAAAAATACCAGTAAAATTATACCATATTTCATTGATATAATTCTTTTTTCTCCCTTTTATTTTGTGGTCATGTTTATTTTTTTGAAGTTTATGGTTTGTTGTGTTAGCATGTTTACCCATTGTTTTTAACTATGTTGGTTCCTAGATGTGCCAAGAGAATCACATCACTTGATTCCATAGTATTAGGCTTGAAGTAGGATACGCCTCACTTGTGCTGGACCTTTGCTTAATTCCTACCATTGATAAATCACAACTAGGATATTATTAATATTAAATATATAAAAAGACAAAGTTAATTTTATCACAATCATAAATAGATATATAACTTAGTTGGAGCTAAACTGATCATAATCCAATATCCATCTGTCTATGAGTTTGATAAACAGATAAATCATATTAGCAGTTCATAGAAATAACAAGGGACAATATGATATAATAGGTGTCAATGAGATGCTGTCATTTGTTAGTTCGATCCCTATAAAATTCTTCTTCTTCCCTCTCTCTATTTGCTTGTCTGTGGCTTCTTTTTTTATTCTGGTCCTCAGAATACAAACCTGTGTTTACTAGATTAAGATTGATCTTTATTTAATTATATAAATTTTGTAATTGAGTACAAATTACATTTTACTTAATTTAATTTTTCTTATAGAAAAATTCAACATATAATTAATTGCAAAAGTCTATTTAATACAAAAGAATCTTTATTTGAATACAAATTTTCATACTCAATCACACTTTAGAACTAGAGACTTCACAAATCTTTAACTCTTGTTTACTTGATTGCTAAAATTATTTTCTCGAATACAAATCATATATTACTCGAGTACAATTTTAAACATTCAAATATAAAAACCATCCAAAGACTAATAGAAACTTTTAAGAATATATACTTAATTATAAAGAGTTATCATTTGTATTTAGATTGATCATTATTCGATCATAAAAATCGATTACTTGATTATTTTTGACTCTACAAAACCTTGCATTACCTACTCAAAAACAAACTCATATTAAGTTGAATACATTACATATTTACTCGATTAAATCGTTATTTGTAATTGATAATTTTTAGGTTTAAATGAAGTTTACTCGATTACAAAAATTTTCAATCGATTGAACAAGCACCTTAACTCGGAAATATGACTTAATTTTTATTTTTATCAGTGGAATACTCAATTATATAAAAATATTTACTTGATTAATAAACACTATAACTTAACTTAATTTAAATGATTTACTCGATTAACAACTTGATTAACTTGTGTTCTTTTCATATCATTCTTAATTATTTTAGTCATTATTTTTTAACTAAATTTTTTAATTTTCTCATTAAAATAAAATAAAAAATTTCTTAACAATTGTCTTTTTTTTTGGTTTATGAAGCCATTTAATGATGCATTAATACAAGAGACTCCCCCAAGCACAATAACCCTATTTTAGTATTTTTATTCTTTTTCTCTTATTTTTTTCTCATTAACAAAACTAAAGAGGCTCTCACGTAGGACATTTGTAAATAATTTGTTTCTCTTATTTTATGTATTTGAATTCACTTATGAGTAATTTTGAATATTGACACAGTAAGAAAGGTTTGAGTAAAAAAAAACAGAACATTTGGAATTCATTCAACATATTGAAAAGTTTTGATTACATTGATCGATAAAGATAAAAATAAAAAATACATGTGGAAATTCTATCCTACAGATGGTGGAGGATCTTCCCTGGATCCTTCTTCCTGCTGTCTTCATCCACCATGTTGATTGTATAGTTATCTTGATTTTTCTTCCATCTTTTGTCGCCTCCCTTTCAAGCTTGTCAATCCATGCTATTACGGGCCTCTTGCCTATCCAATAGCCTTACTCTATAGGAAATCATTCTGATTGATTGGACAAGGTGCTGAGAAGATGATTGATGGCATATGCCATCAGCTGCTTTCGGCGTTGCTAAAGTGAAGACTGACACAATTAACTGGGCACGCATACATTTAGAGATGGGAAAATGGGCCCTAGCCCACTCTCGGGCCGGGCTGGGCCGCCGGCCCATTAATCGTCCACAAAATCCCCACCCTCAGCCTCGCCCCTAACCCTCGCCCTCGCCCTCGCCCTCACCCTCGTCTCGCCCTCGCCCGTGCCCCTCGCCCTCGCCCTCACTGGCCCTCTGTCTCGCCCTCGCCCTCGCCCGCGCCCGCGCCCCTGTCTCGCCCTCGCCCTCACCCTAGTCCTCGCCCGCGCCCCTTGCTCTCGCCCTCGCTCTCCCTCTGTCTCGCCCTTGCCCTCGCCCTCGCCCTCGCTCTCGCCCGCCCCTCTCGCCCTCGCCCCTCGCTCGCCCTCTGTCTCGCCCGCGCTCGCCCTTTGTCTCGCCCTCGCCCTCGCCCTCGCCCTCGCCCTTACCCGCGCCCACGCCCGAGCCCCTGGCCCGCGCCTCTCGCTCTCGCTCTCGCCCTCGCTCGCCGCCCTCGCCCCTCAGTCGCCCGCGCCTGTAACGCCCCATTTTCCCACAACGAGCGTTAACTCGAGATTTCGGGAATATTTTTTTTTTTCAACATCGAACACACAACATAAGTCTCTCAATACATATACATTCGTCATAATCATTTCCCGTCAATCCCGATCGTACCTTCTTAGCATATCAAAATTTAATAATAAATAAACTAAGACAGGTATCAACAATTACATCAGCAGAAGCAAGATCGAAACCTCAATGATATATGACCGACAATTCCTTTACAATAACCAAATCGATGTTTCACATGAAAATATCAAAATATTACATAACCTCTGAACATCGTAATCATGGACAAAACCTACGAAAACTAAACATAGCCGCTACATCTCGATGATATTCTTTCCCTTGGCGCCACCGCTTTCACCTGGAACGTTTGAATATTCCAGGGACATAGTCCAAATTAGATGCTGAATCATCTAAGTGAGAGTTCAAAAACGTTTTCATGCAGATATGAAAAATCATATACAAAATCGATAAATCCCGACATGCACCAGCCTAAGAGAATCCCACATAGCACTTAACCCTAACCGGGGAAAATACAATCTCTCTAAAGGCGACACAACCACTTCGGCCCATTGGCAAAACAATCCTGCTTAAGAGGGACAATCTCGACATATGAACCCGGGAATCACCCCATTGTCATTGTTAGGCTTTACGCTCCAACTCAAAAGCATTCCAAAACCCAACGCAACCCTAGCCCCAAGAGTGTCACACCAGCACTATCCTCGGAATCGACGTCACCTCGGCATTAATGCTATTGCTCAAAGGAACCTGGGGTGGTGTCAACTCGCAGCCCCGCCACTTGAGCCAACAACCGGGGTGGTGTCCACTCTCAGCCCTGCCACTTGGGTCCCGTAGGGTGAAGTCCGTCTCAGCCCCGTCCCAAGTGGGTCACCTAGCATTAATCCTAGGTACGCATCCCGAGTGCTGTCACTCTGGGCTACGTCACAAGTTACCAACCCACGTCCCACATGGACGACACAAAACAAGCCAACGCCGAAAAATCATAACATGCATAAAATCAACATCTCAATGTATGCACTTTACCGTACGAAATTCAATGCATGTGTAAATAATTGTTTGGACAACCATAATAAACCAAGCCATAGGGATGAATATTCCCAGTAAACCATTCACATGTCGCTTAAAATCTTTTCGGGTAAAACCACTCACAAGTCAAAACAAAGTTGGAGGCGAACACTCACATTTGGCGATATTTCGGTACGCCTCGATTTGCGTGCCTGCCTCGATTTGCGTGCCTTCTTCGATCTTCGCACGAGTCACTTCGTCTCAACCCTCAAGGCACCCTAATCATCACATTTATCCAACAATTATAATTTTCCTTAATTTTCTCACAATTTTCCTATTTTTCTCCCATTTTCTTCTCTAATAATCCAAAATAAATACCTACACAACTATTTTATCAAATATTTTTACATAATAATTCATAAAATAATATTTATAAACCTCTGGAATTTTCTGGAAATTTTCCAGATTTTTCTCCTATTTTCTCAAATTTCCATAATTACTTTTCCTTGAGAAAATTTATTTCTCATCGATTTACTTCGAATATACTTCAAGAAAAATCACCAAAACTAATAAAATAAATTCCTTATACTTCTGGAATTTTTTTCAGAATTTCCTAAAAATTCCTCCTATTTATTTTCTATTTACATTTCCTTTCAAAAATCAAAAATAATTATTTCCCCAAGAAATTTCCAAGATAAAAATTCACCAAATTAAACTATTCATCTTTCTTGAATTTCTGGATATTTTTCCAGAATTTTAATTCCTTTAATTTTATATTTTCAGTATTTAAAAAAACATAAAAATACCTCCGGTCATCTTCTCCGGCGACGGCACACCGAAAAATTGAAGCGACGACACCAGGCTGTTCCTCTCCCTTATTCGATCCCAATGGTACCAATCTTGCTCGGAAAAGACCACCGGAAGCCTTCCGATTTGGCCAAAAACAGTCGGCCGAAGCTATCCCGCCACCGAACTCCGGCGAATCAAATTGACCCTCGATTTGAACTCCGATTGGCACGAAACTTTCTAGATCAGTTACCCATCACCTTGCGAACAAAAGCCCCTTATTAGATCGCTCGATCGATCACTCTACAACCCAATTGCAAAATGTATATATATATATATATATATATACGGCCGAATGTATATATATGCGAAAACACCCTCTATACTACCCCAAAAATTCCCAAAATCTCCAGAAATGATCCCCTTCCCTCAAGGATCAAAAGCCCCTTATTGGTTTCCCTCGATTTGCTCTCAAAACCGAGCAATTTGATGCTTCATTTTCGGCCGAAACCCTTGGCTATTTATAGCCAAATTCGACCCCCACGTGGCCGATTTCCGGCCAAGGCTTCTTCCCCACGCTTCCTAGACCACCCTAGGCCACTCCCTGACGACCCTAGGCTGCCCAAATCGCCGGAAAATCAGGCCAAAATCTCGGCCAAATCTGCCATGCTTTGGCAGATTTTCAAAAATTGCGATTTGGCCCCCTTTGAATTTTCTTTTACATTTTGGCCCTTATTCTCAAGCCCCTTAATTATCCAACTATAACACTAAGACCCACAAGATTAGAACTTCTCATTTCTCCCTTGAAATTTTCAAAAATTTATCGTTTTGACCTCCCTTGGGCATTTTTAAAAAATTACACTTAGGCCCGACTGATTTATTTGACCTCAAATCCACTCGATTCAACCCGAAACCTCTTAAGGGTTGTTCTATACATCGAATACTAGTCCTTGACACTCTCCATTGACTTTTTGGATGTCGTTTACAGCAATTCGGTAATACGACCTAATTGGCAGCTGTATTTTTGCTGTACCGAAAACTATTTCCGATCTCATTTCTCTCATCACTAAAAATCATAATTTTAATTGCTCGTTGATACTATACCATTTTCCTTGGCTATCTAGGGTCCGAGGTACTCCCTCTGATAAATTCGGTCGTCCAAAGCTGTGTTAGTGTGCCCTATAGTCCTATTTTTCCCAAAATTCCAATTATGCCCTTTATCAAATATCATTTTTATCCTCAAAATTATTCTCGGGTGTTACAGCGCCCCTCGCCCTCTCTTGCTCACTGCCTCGCTCACGCTGTCTGCCTCTATTGCCTAGCTAAAGAAAGGTAAGTTAAGTTTTTTTTTTGTTAATTATTTGCCTACCTAAAGTTTTGTGTTAATTATTTAAAATGAATTATTTTAATTATTTACAGTGAGGATTCTTTTGTTAGAAATTTAGAATGGATGGTGATGATCAAATTTCGAGAGAAATCCCTAGTAATGTTAATGAGGAATTCATCTCACAATCACAATAAAAAAAGTCTAAGATTTTAACCTCTGATATGTGGAACCATTTTGTGAAAATTGGTGTTGGTAGTGATGGCAAACCAAGGTGTAAATGCAAGGGGTGTGGTAAAGAATATTCATGTCCATCTAAATCAGGAACCTCTCATTTAAGTCGTCATATTCCTAAATGTATGATGATTTCTAAGTATAATGATGCGGGAGATATGCTTATTGATTATGAAGGAAAGTTGAAGAGAAAAAAATTTGACCCTAAAGTAAATCGTGAACTTATTGCTCAGATGATTATTTCACATGGTGCTCCCTTTAATATGGTTGAGTGGAAAGGGTTTAGAAATTACCAAAAGTTTCTGAATGAACATTGTAAGTTCATTTGTAGAAATATTGCTAAAGCGGATGTCTTGAGAACATATGAAATAGAGAAAGAGAAGTTAAAACAACAATTGGCCCAAATTCCTGGTAGAGTTTGTTTGACTTCTGATGTTTGGACTGCATGCACTAATCATGGATTTATTTCTCTTACTGTTCATTATGTTGATGGCAATTGGAAGTTAAATAGTAAGATATTGTCATTTGCTCATATGAAGCCACCACATAGTGGACATGAATTATCATTGAAGGTGTTAGAATTTTTAAAAGATTGGGGATTGGAGAAAATTTTTTTTCCCCTCACTTTGGACAATGCCACTTCAAATGACAACATGCAAAATATATTGAAAGAACATTTAAATTTGTCGAATACTTTGTTGCTTAATGGAGAGTTCTTTCACATTAGATGTTGTGCTCATGTACTAAACCTTATTGTTCAAGATGGTTTGAAGGTAGCTAGTGAGGCATTGCATAAAATAAGACAAAGTGTTCATTATGTGAGGGGTTCAGAAGCTAGGATGAGACAATTTTATCAATGTATTGAGCAAGTTGGTGGAATTGATACAGGAATTGGGTTGAGACCGGATGTTGTCAGTAGATGGAACTCCACCTACATAATGCTTGAGAGTGCACTCAAGTATCGTCGTGCATTTCATAGTTTAAGCTTATGTGATAAAAATTATAGGTGGTGTCCATCAAGTGATGAGTGGACAAGAGAGGAGATAATTTGTGAATTCTTGAAGCCATTTTATACTATCACTAATTTGATTTCTGGATCCTCTTACCCTACATCTAATTTGTATTTTGGGGAAATTTGGAGGATAGAGTGTCTCTTGACATCCAACTTGGAAAATGATGATGAGTTGATTGCAAGTATGAGTGCAATGATGAAAGAAAAATTTGATAAGTATTGGAGTGATTATAGAGTGGTTATTGCATTTGGGGCAATTCTTGATCCAACCAAGAAGTTTAACTTTTTGAGGTACACTTATTCAAAGCTCAATCCTTATAACTATGAAGAGAAGTTGGAAAGGGTGAAGACGGCTTTGTATAGGCTTTATGGTGAATATGTTAACAATGGTTTATCAAGTTCAAGTTCAATGTCTTCCTCAAATGTTAGTGGATCACAAATTTTCATTGGAGGTGAACAAGCAAAGAAGTCAAAAAATATATATGATGTAAGTCTATATTTTTTTAAAACACTTGTTCATATATAATTGATATAAATATTTGGTTGACTATTTTTTTGATTATTTGATAGGATTTTGAAGCATTTGATTGCCAAGTTTCTAACGATGCCGGAAAATCCCAACTTGATCTTTATTTGGAAGACCAAGGATTCCAATATCGGGAGCATTTGATGTCTTGGCATATTGGAAAAAGCGAGCTAATAGAGGGAAAATTATTGCAAAGATGGCTTGTGATATATTGAGTATTCCGATAACAACCGTAGCATCGGAGTCCGGTTTTAGCATTGGATCTCATATTTTGAACAAGTATAGAAGTCGTTTGTATGATGAAACAGTTCAAGCTCTCTTGTGCACACGGAGTTGGTTACATGGTTTTGGAGGTAATTTTTTTTAAACTTTCTAATATCTAGGATTTAACATAATATTAAACATTTCTCTTATATGATAAATAATTAACATATGTAATTTTTTATTATAGATGATGAGGAGGGGAGGAGTCAAGCATTGATGATATAAGACTTTCTAAACAAGACTCAAATGTTGTTGTTGATGAAGAGGATGAAGATTAGAGGCATAATTTTTAATTATTTTTTTTTTCTTATTTGTAATTTGGCCTCCAGAAATGACTTTTTGAGCAAGTTGTTTTTCTTCAAAGTGGGCTAAATGACCAAATATGGTATAAAAAAAAAAAAAATTGGACGGGCCCGTTTGGCCCGCGGGCCCGTGGCGGGCCGGGCTAGGGCCAGCAATCTGCTGGCCCGTTTTTAAGCGGGCCGATTTGGCCCGGCCGGTGGGCCATTTGGTGGCGGGTCAGGCCGGCCCGGCCCGACCTGTTTGCCATTTCCACATACATTACAGGCATTTACCTAACATATCATTCCGAAATATTTATGTTCTTGAAAATATTTATTTAACATAACAAAAGCTGAAAAAAAAGTCTTATTAGAGAAAATATTCTTAATGTTCCTAATTAAGCAAGCAGGTCTCGGGCAAGGGCAATGCATTTTAATACACTCTAATGTTTATGGACTGGAAATTGTTTACAACCTATTGGTAGTGGCAGCAGCAATTATGGTTTGAGCCCTTAAAACAGCTTGTGACATGCAATGTAGTGAATTTTTGCAATAGCTAGCGTGACAGACTTGTATTCTAGTGGTGGGCTGCACCTGAACATAATTCTTTTATAATTGTTTTATCACACAACTGTTGTGGAATTGATTTGTGCTTACATTTTCTTCCTATCCCATTCAACATTACATTTACTGAGAGAAATTCTATTTGTTGTCATCTAATTTACTCTTAATAGTCACTTTTAATATATTTGAAATATATTCAATTGAAAGGAAAATTTTATTTGCAGCAACGTGTTTTACTCTTCACAATCACTTTCTATTAAAATTGAATATGACAAAAATAACCTAAAAACAACACTTATTTTTACTCTTCTAAATATGCAACCATCTTATATCAAAAATCAAAAGATTCAATACTTCCCTAATTTCAAAATTTGGGAGAAAGCAAACCTCCCCAACTCCAGAGTTCGAGAGTAATTTTGTTTTCTCCTCTTAGAGTTTTAGAGAATCTTTCTCTCGAACTCTAAAGTTCAAGAAAAATGCATTCTCCCATCTAAGGTTCAGCAAAAGAACATTTTCACGAACCCCAAGATTTGGGAGAATTACATTCTCCCGAACTCTAATATTTGAGAAAAATGCATTCTCCCGAACTCTCAAGAGTTTTTTGTGAGTTTGTGCTTTTTTTCTCGTTCAATATTAATTTTTTTTAGTAATATTATAGATTCATGATTTGTCTAAAATGAAATGAAGTTGTGTTTCTTGTAATATATATCTTGTAACATTTATTATATATTTGTATATTTTTTTATTTTATGTTGATTGGGCAATATTTAATTCTGATGCAATCTAGCAACAGTAAATAGTCATATAAGTTTTGTAATCTCTAATGGCTGACACAAGGCCTCTGATCCCTCATCTAAGATCCAGAAGAATTTCTTTTAATTCTAGTAAATTAATTCCTATGTGCTTCTATTTTAATTTTAAAAAAATTACAAAATGATTCTTTCCTTTGAATTCCATTGCTACACTTTGAAATAAAATAAATTGACAGTGAAATATCATATAATAGGGCATCTTTTAAACAAAAATCCAAAGCAACCGAATCTCAGGGGTTCGGAATTAATGTTCAAACTGATTTTTTAGTATTAAGTGGATTGCAAGATACTCAAACCCTGGGATTCGAGTGCATTAAGGAGCATTGTTCTTCGATGTGATAGGCAATCCCGTTTGTCGTGGCCAGTGAAAGTACGTTCGAGTCGCCTGCAACCATTATGCTGGCGACCCTTTGCCTTCCATTCACTGTCGTCTTTTTCATGTGGGTCTCACCATGGCCACTCATTTAATTTTGCCTTCTTCCATTCTATTCTTCGATTTTGCCATCTATTCTTCGATTTGTGGTCTTTTGTGAAAAATTTGATTTTGCCTTCTTTGATTAGATTGTTAGGGTTTGAGAGAAAAAATTCTTATGGAATGTCTGTGTGTGAGATGATTGTGTGTGGAAGGATATTTTGAAAAAAAAAAATTGCAAAGAGTAATTGAGTGTGGGTGCGAAGAGCAAACGTAGAATGTTATAGAAAATAAAAAAAGTTACAGAATTTTCCTAATTTTTTTAGCCACGACCCTATTACAATTACCTTTATATACCCTCAATCATTAGTCATTTCCCTTTATGTCCCAATTTGCTTTATCATTTTTTACTTTCCTTTATATACAATGCAATATTTTACTTATTGCTTATATATCTGTTTGTATCCCAATTTGTAGACTCATTATTTTCACTTTGTACAATGCATATTTTACTGGTTTGTATAGCCATCTATCATTTGACATGTATGATGTCATAAATGCTATTTTTTTTGTTAATAAAAGATATTAATATATCTTTTAACTAGATTAGAAAAATATTTTCAGTTACAATTATATAATTTACTTCAAAGATAACATAATTGATTAACCTACTAAATCTTGATCTCAATCTTTACTAAATCTACGTCCGATATTTAGAGTTAGTTTAAGGTGTGTTTGATAATATGAAAAATACATAAAAAAAAATATTTCATCTAAAAAATTAAATTTCATATTTGTTGTTTAAAATATTATATTTTTTATGAAATTAAATTTCATAATATAACTATTAAAGTATCATTTAATTTCTTTTTTATAAAAAAAATTATCTAGCGGAAAGATAATTTTTATTTTTTATATAAATTAAAAAATATTTTTTTAACTAAATAGTATCAAATACACTCTTAATTTTTTTTAACTTTAATTCCAACTTTACAACCCGCAAACTCCTACGCAAGGCATCAGTTGCGATGTTGCCTTTATGGCAAAATTCAGGGCCTAGATCTAGATGGCATCTTGATAGCATCTTAATGGCATATGCCATTGGCAGCTGTCCGGGATTGACTTGATAAAAATGAAGTCTTGGTTTTCTCTTCTCGTCTTTGTTAAAAATTCCGGGAACTTGCTGGTCGGCTTCTTGGAAGTTGTTCTCCTTATTTCTACTACTGCACTTTCATTATTCGTCTGCCAATGATGAAGGCAGCCATCTTCTTGGAAGTTAAAAATTCCGGGATTGAAGGTTGTTCCTGTCGGGAAATCTAACATGGCAGAAACGCTTATTTCAGGAGTTGTCAAAAAACTTGCTGATATAGCAGGTAATCTAATAGCAAAAGAAGGCTCTCGCTTGTCTGAGTTGGAAGAAAACATTAATTGGATTGGAGATGAGATGAGGTCTATTAAAACTTTCTTGGAAAAATCTGACGCAGTAGAGTCAGAAATAGGAGGATTGGCTGACTTCATCAGAAGCACTTGCGATCTTGCTTATGATTTGGAGGATATCATGGAAGAGTACTTCCCTAAGCTATCACCACCTAGAAGGAATGGCTGGAAGGGGCGTCTTGGTTGGTTTTTGAAAGCCAAAACTGTTCGTGACTTTGCAGTGGAGATTGAAAAAATAAAACGAAGGGCGGTGGATATCAATCGCAGGAGACAGGCTTATCAAGTCCCAGATGTCCCAGATGCAAGTGGCCCTGCTGGAAGAGAGGAATGGGATCCAAGAAGAACTTTTGCTCACACTGAAGAAGTAAATGTTGTTGGTATGGACGAACACATTGAGGAATTAGCGGCCGAAGTGTCGGATCAAGATTTAGAGCATCGTGTGATCTCAATTATAGGCATGGCCGGTATAGGCAAGACAACACTGGCCAGAAAGGTATATAATTCTGTTCGACCAAGTTTTGTATATTCAGCTTGGATTTATGTCTCTCGACGACCAAACCCAAATGAACTTTTACATAATATAGCAAAGCAAGTTGGCCTGACCAACGAGGAGCGGAAACAGGACTTGGAGGGTAATTTGTTTCGCCGTTTAAGCCTAAAAAGGTATGTGATAGTAATTGACGATATATGGCAGATTGAACCATGGTATGCTTTAAAACATGGCATTCCTGTTAATTCCATGAATGGCAGTAGAATAATAATCACTTCCCGATCCAAAGATATATGTGTACGAATTGGTGGGCAAATTTTTTTACATGAATTGCAACCCTTAGACGAAGAAAAGAGTAGAGAACTCTTCTTCAAAGTGGTTTTGGCTGCCCCACAAGACAATGATGAAGATGGTGATCCCTCACAATTGGAAAACATTGGTGAGAAAATACTAAGGAAATGTGGCGGTGTGCCGCTTGCTATAGTAGTTATAGCAGGCGTGTTGTTATCAAGAGAGAGAAGCATACAAGCATGGAAAAGGGTACTAGAGAGTATCGGTAAAGATGAAGACCAATGTCGAAAGATATTTGCTTTGAGCTACAAGGATTTACCTTCAATGTTGAAACCATGTTTTTTATATTTTGGTCTATTTCCGGAGGATCACGAAATTTTCACATTCAGACTAATCAATTTATGGGCAGCTGAAGGATTTATACATGGCAGTGGAATAAGGGCAGTTGAGGATGTGGGGCAAGATTACCTAAATCAATTAGTTGGTAGAAACCTAATTCAAGTTGTCAAGAGGAGGTTGGACGGAACAGTTAAACTTTGTCGTATTCATGATATCTTGCACGACCTTTGCATTAGCAAGGCTAGGGAGACGAACTTTCTTAACACACTCGATAATGTAGCCACTAGTGCATATTCCCTTGCACCACGCAGAGTCACTACCTCTTTTCAAAGTGATGCGAGCAACTACGTTTCTTCAAATCTTCAAACTCCAAAGCTGCGGGCTTTGTTATGTTTCGATGATTCTACAACGAAAGGTTTCTGGGAAGTTAAGCTTCGTCTTAGAAACTTCAAATCTCTTCAAGTGCTAATTTTAACGTACTCAAGTGGGCTGAGGGCTCCTATGAATGAAATTGTGAAGTTAAAACACCTCTATCACCTTCAATTGGGAGGGGAGTATGTTATAGAGCTTCCTTACGCCATATGCAATTTGAAAAATTTGCTGACCTTGGATCTAAATTTTCTCGAAGTCATCCTCCCTAAGGTCATCTGGAAAATGAAGCAACTAAGACATATTCGATTACCTCCTCACTGTAGCGCTTCTTCAGTCCGTGGGTTCCACTTGGATTGCCATAGGTTCCATCCATTTGAAGTTTCTTTACCAAACCTGCAGACCCTCTTTGGATTGCCTGTCAATGTTTTTGAGGCCAATTGGTTGCACAAACTTGATAGTTTGAGAAGACTGGAAATCTATTTTATAACTAAGCATTTCATTGGGGTATTGTCAAGTGCAAACTCCCTGTTACAGAAGCTAGAAGAATTGCTTATATTTTCGCCAGACGATATGAAATCTGCCTTGGATCTGTCTAGATATGTAAGCCTTCGTAAGTTATTCATAAGCGGCAGCGGCATAGTGGATTTTACACGACATGATAAACTGCCAACATGCCTCACAGAGCTTGTCCTTTATGTAACTAACCTGGAAATGGACCCAATGGTGACTTTGAAGAAACTACCTAAACTTAAGTTCCTTATGCTTGAAAGGGATTCATACCTTGGGGAGAAGATGGTATGCTCTGGAGAAGCTGACAGCTTTCCTCAACTCAAAGTATTGAAAATTGCTGCAAAGAGTCTAAAGGAGTTTGTAGCTGAGGAAGGAGCAATGCCTGAACTCAAGGACCTTACCCTCACTAAGTGCATACCAAGAATGAGAGTTCCAGATAGAATCGGAAAAATAATCACGATTGACCCAAACATGAGAGGTTAGTAACATTTGTTGTGTTTCATTTGTATTCTTTTGATTTTGGATATGTCTGTCCAATTCATTGATTCACTGTTTTAATTTGTTTCATGTACTTGGAAATTATGCATTTTTCTCGCAAAATATGGGGCTGGCTTTGTTACATACATGTAAATTCCATCAGCCTACGAGACGTGGTAGTCAGATCCGTGACTTCATTTTGGAAGGTTTGAGTCCTTACCCAATTCTTTTACTCTTTCAATTATGCTTTCAAGAAAATAACTTAGGATAAATATTCCCCTAAGTACATTCATATATCATGGATGATGGGCTTCACATGTGGTGATAATGCCATAATTTGATTGAATTTGTGACCTCTCACAGGTGAAAGCACCAACTAAAGGATAATAAATACACGGGCTCTTGATCTTCAGACTGCTTGCTCCTCAATGTAATCTTGCGACATAATGTCTTTCGGCTGATTGCTTCTCATGAGAAGGAAAATGGTATATGCTTTGTGATTTGGTATCTTGGTTGTTGTATTACCTTTAGATGTTGTCTGAATTTATCAGTAGGTTTGATGGATATTCAATAAATTTACGTATACTGATTTCTTCGAACTCATCAATAATCAATCAGTAGGACTAAAGTCTTGTATCCATAATAATTAAAAAAAAAATACAAAATATTGATTGTAATGCTCTTCTCCTCAATTCTTCATAGCGTTTAAAGAAAGTCTTGAATTGCTCATAAATTTTTGAAACTTGCTATAACATAATTATTGTTAATGAGTGTGATAGAAGAATTTGCTATCGCTTTAGGACTCAACACAGTTAACAATAAGATGTAAATGATAATCTAAAATTGAAAGTAAAGGAGGAAAGTTTAATGCATAATTGATATAATCGAAAATTAAAGATAAACTGAAAGTTAATTTTTTTAATTAACCAAATAAAAGTCTTAACCTTATACCTATAGCATTGATATTTTATAACTTTAAGACAACATTTAATAGTAAACACCGCATTGGCAGCCGCTTACTTTACCTTCCGGATAATGCTACGTGAACAATTGCCTTGACAACTTTGTTGACAATTCATATCAAAATTACACATTTACCCCAAACCCCAATTACATATCTACCCCTGTCAAGCCTTCTTTCTCATTCTCGCTCTCATTCTCTCCACCAAAAAATTTTGAATGCCCGCCCGTCTTCTTTCTCTCTCTCTCCCTCTCACCTACTCGGATGCCCAAGCCTTCTTTGTCTCCGGCGTACTCTCTCGTTCTCGCCCGCTGGAACGAGCTGTGATTGAGAGAGAGAGGAGATGCCGAGGACCGGATTCAGAGGATCTCTCACAAGTCCGAAGGTAGACTTGATAGTGGACATGGGCAATCCCTTCCTCAAATCTCACCGTCGACGGCTTCTTGAAAGATCGGCACTGTAAAATTCCTCTTTCCTGCTTCTCCGTTGCCATCATCGATTCATCATCATCAAATATCAGTTCTTTCTTCACCTTTGGTTTTCTTTCTCTTTAAATCTTCCAGGTTGTAGTGGCTAAGATGGCGACCGAGGAAGCATATCACATCGTCAAAAGAGGTTCCGTTTTTCTGTCGTTCTTCGCCTTCGTCTATGTGTCCGTCCACGACTGCTTTGATATCTGAATTTAGGGACTTTATAGTTAATATCCGAATTAGAGGCTGTTTGGCTTACCCATTTTTTTTATACCTTTTAAGTTATTTAGCTTTCAAGTTAAAAGCTAGATAATATTTAAGTTGATAATATGTTTGGATAAATGTGTTTTTAAGCTATCAATTAATATTTATGTGTTTGGTTTGAAATAACTGATAAGTTATTAAAATTTGACAAAAAAATTAAAATAGACATGATGTAAATTTTTATTATTAAATGTTAATAAATTACACATGATTATTAAAAATATATTAATACAAGATTATTATATATTATATATGTTGTATATAATAATAATATATATTATTTTGTGTTATATATATATACATATAACATATAATACATATAACAACAGCGCTGCACAGCAACAGCGAGAAGAAAAGGAGAAGAACAGCAAGAAGAACAGTGGCCGATGGCGGATCTGGACTACGGCGATGGCGGCAGCCCAGCTGGACGACGGCAGCAGTAATCGCCAGAAGCAAAGGGAAGATGGAGAAGAGAGCAAACAGGGAAGATGATGGGAGAAGATGAGGGCAGAATAGTATTTTCATTGGTCAACTGTGTAGCGTTTTTTGGCAAAGCGGGGGGCACCAGCTTTTACTAAACGCTGGTATGGCAGCATTTAAGTGGCAAAGCGTATAAGCTAAAATTCTAAGCCAAACACTTAAGCACAAACGCAGCGCAGCGGATCCGTTGCATAAATGGCTTATACGCGGTCAAACCGCTAAGCCAAACAGCCTCTTAATTAACTTCTTCGAGTGAGCTATATGTGATGGAAAATTGATGGGTTTTCTTGATATTGACTGCGCGGGTGGGTTAAACAGATGGAAAGGGTGTAATTTACACTTACCTGTATAAACTGTCAGGACTTAGTTGTATGAATCAAATGATATTTTTAGATGATACTTAGTATGATGCCAAATTTTTCTGTGGCCTTTTGAAGAGTTAATCTAAATTTAATGGCCTGTTGTCAATGTTACTAGTTCGTTATTATATTTTATGTTCATTTGCTGTTCTTTATTTAATGCGTTGATGTAACATGGTTTTTGCAGGGAGTATTTCTCAACACAAGCTTGAGAATTCGGTGAGAACTCCTTGCCTTCTACCTCATTTCAACTTCAGTTTATTAAGGTTTTCCTATTACAGTTGATGGAAAATTCTCCTTACTTGATTTTGAGCACTATCTGTGTTTGAGTGATGCTCCACTTGATTGGCAACTTGTCCTGTATGTACTCTTGTTTGTAATCCACACAAATCTGTAGATTGTTCTGTTTTTGGGTGCACCCTGCTTATATGGGCTGTCAACATTGATGCATTAGTCCACTAAGATGTGAATATCTGGGATCTCATACCTGATTCCTAGTGGTGGACTGTCTAAAAAGCAGGTGTTTTCACTTCTGAACGCTCATTCTAAATCAATAATTCTCTTGCAGGTGTTTTCACTCAAGTACTTGCAGAAATATATAAAAGGAACTGCATTGACCTGCTTCCCAATTGTCGAGTGCAGATCTGAAGCCTTGAATTTCTGGGTCTGTGTGGCTGTCTTCTTGATTTTCTGTAGTCATGTTTTGCAGAAGACATATCCAAAATGAGTTGGAACCTACAAGTTGAAGCTATGTAAACGCTAGCTTTCCTTATAATTCAGCTGGTAGCTTTATGTAGCTTTATCAATTTCTTTACTGTTTGTTGCATATGAACATGTCAGTTTCATTTTTGCTGATGCACTACATGTTCAGGTACCTATTATTTGTGATGGTGTTTGTTCCCCTTGGTTTATGTTCTTTGGCTTGGCAAGACAAATGTGTATATGGACTTAATTATGCCTGTTATTTACTGTCATCAGATTTTGGTTTACTGTTTGTTCCCCTTGGTTTATGCATATGGTTTGGCAAGATAAATGTGTATTGGTGGTGAGGCTTGATGGTTCAAGGCCAAGTTTTGAATTTGTTTTTCTTCAACATGCAAACATTGGCTAATAATTCTGAGGTCATTAAATTCTTGCTTTGCCGGTTAAATATGGATTTCAATTGGTTGTGGAATACAACAATATGGTATTTTCGTATAGTTTGGTGAATACGAACTAAAGTTTATTAATTTATTCGTTTATTTATTTTTGGACACAATAAAATGGCATTGATTTTTGTAAGTGCATAGATACAGGAATGTGACATTGATTTTTGTAAGTGTAATAGAGAACGATCCTGACATTGGTGCCGTCGTAAATTGCTTCCCATTCTTAAATCACCGACAATCCAAAAGAACGGCACCAGCATTGTCGTCAATCATCGCTTCCTATTCTTGAACAGCTAACGAATCAAAAGAATGATATCGACATTGCTTCAAATCTTCGAAGCACTTCCTATTCCTTTTAAAGCCTTTCATTGCTTTGAATTTTCAACCGTTGTCAAACCGCTTCAATTTGTTTTTTTTTTGAATTTTTGTTTCTTTTAATTCTCAATCAAAATTGTTTTTCTTAGATTTTATTTGATTGATTGCAATACCTGACTGTTGGATTCTTCGCTATCTCAAAAATTATTTTTGCAACCATTACAATACTTCCAACCCAAGACCAAGCATTTTACTAAAATTGAAAGGTAAAATACAAAACATGCATTATTGTCACCAAGGCCAACAAATATTATTGTCAGCAACTTCTTTCCATTGAATCCGACATAAACCAAAAGCTAAATCACAAATGACTTATGGGTTAGAATTAATTAGAACAATTTTGATTTATATTTTTATATAGAGAGATTTGAGGGCAGTAGCCTTGTAAGCTCGATTAAGTCTGTAAAATTTTCACACAAAAAGTGAGATACAACTATATCATTAGAAAAGGTGGACTTTTTCCATAAAGGTCTATAGTAAAACACACTATACTACAAATCTAGAGAGGGCATCAGATAAGTAATATACATGTATATATAATAATTGGAACCTCTAGAGTTCAGTTTACACAAATAAATAAGAAATAAACATGACAAAGGTTGTGTTGCACAAACAGAAAGCAACCCAATCATACACAGTTTGAATCACTGAAATAAACATTTTCTAACATACAACAGAGTCGAAAATCGGAAACCCACATACACCATGAACAAATCCGAATAAAAATGGAAAGCAGAATCAACACGATGATTTACCGTGGTTCACCCGAAAGGGTTACGTCCACATTGAGTTCCGTTAACGGAGAGCTCGCTGCACTATCGAAGTTAAAAATAGGGTTTAGAAACACACTGAATACAAGCCTCACAATCACTCGTATTTACAGAGACAAGTTCTCTATCAAAAACGCCTCAAAATCATAACAAGAAATAGATCAGAGGCTTACCCTATTTTGAACCAGAGAGAAGACTAGAAGGAGCCGAAGAGAGTCTGAATTAAGAATAAGAAAGACCCCTCAAGCCCTAGCGACACCACACACACACACACACACACACACACACACACACACTCTCTCTCTCTCTCTCTCTCTCTCTCGTATCTGTCGCATTACACATCCCGATGCACACTAAATAAATAGGGGTTACACGATGCATTTGAAAGGCTCGGATTGCACCAGATAAAAAGCAGCATCGACGGTTCAGATTGCACAAGAACGAGACAAGGAGCACGATCGAGATGAAGGATGCCATGGCGGTTGCGAAGCTGCCCTCCACTGCCACGTGGCACTAGTTGCAGCTGACCCTCCTGCCCGGGTCCTTAAGTGAGAAATGGTGTCGTTGGGTGCTTCATTGCCAACAATCTCCACCTTGAAGCATCAACGATACAAGGGAACAAACACCAATAAGTGCAGCAAACTCCTATCCTTACCTTCATTGCTCTGGTTGGTTTGGATTAACCAACTTCTACATGTAGTAAGCCCAAGCAGTGCTTGAACTTAGCTGCAGTTACTACCTTTGTCCCAATATCAGCTGGATTATCCTCTATAGGTACTTTGAGAATTACAATAGTTCCATTACTTACCAAATTTCTCACAACATGAAACTTCACATCAATATGTTTAGTTCTTTCATGATAAATAGGATTCTTACATAAATGAATTGCACTCTGGCTATTAGAAAATACATTAACCTTACCTTGTAGAAGATTGATTTCCCTCAAGAGACCTTGAGGCCAGATAGCTTCCTTGAATGCATCAGTGACCGCCACATACTCAGCTTCAGTGGAAGACAGAGCAACCAAAGGCTGCAACTGGGACTTCCAGCTAAAGCAGTTGCCACCCAATGTGAAGAAATATGCTGTGATGGACTTACGGGAGTCCTTATCTCCTGCAAAATCTGAATCTACATATCCTACTAGGTCAAGAGTGTCATTTCTTTTTTCAAAGTTTAAGCTAATATGTAATGAACCATTAATGTATTTTAATACATATTTTAAAGCTTCCCAGTGAATTTTTCCTGGATTGGACATAAACCTACTTAGTAGGGATATTGAATATGCTAGGTCTGGCCTAGTGCTTATCATGGAATACATTATGATCCCTATTACATTTGCATATGGTATATTTTTCATTTTGAGAGATTTTGATTCAGATGATGGACACTGAATTTTAGACAATATAAAGTGTCATGCTAAGGGAACACTGATAGTTTTACATTCAGCCATACCATATTTTGAACTGTTTTAAGAAGGTAGTCATGCTGGTGTATTTTTAGTTTTCTTTTACTTCTATCTCTTTCTACTATCATCCCTAAGATTTTCTTAACTGGTCCTAAGTCTTTCATGTCAAAGTTAGTGTTTAACAGTGACTTTAACTTATAGATCTTTAACTTGGACTTGCTAATAATCAAGATATCATCAACATACAGTAAGAGATAAACAGGGACATCTGATAGTATGTAGTAAAAGCAACTATCATATTTACTTCGATTAAAACCAATCTCAGCAGCAAAATTATCAAACTTTTTATACCATTGTCTAGGGGATTGTTTTAATCCATACAATGATTTTTTTAGTAAGCAGACATGATCAGGATGATTTTTATCAATGTACCTAGCAGGTTGTTCCATGTAAATTATCTCATCTATGTGTCTCCATGTAAAAATGCAGTTTTGACATCCATTTGTTCAAGTTCTAAGTCAAATTGCACTACAACAACAAGCATCATACGTATGGTTTTGAATTTAACTACTGGTGAAAAGATTTTAGTGTAGTTTATTTCTTCTCTTTGTGAAAAACCTTTACCTTCAAGTCTTGCCTTAAATCTTAGAGGATTAGATGGAGACATCCATTCTTTAAGCTTAAACAACCATTTACATTTAATTAACTTTTTCTTATCAGGTCTTGGAACTAGTTTCCAAGTCTCATTGACCTTTAATGTAATACCTCATGTTCGTATAAAGTTGTCACATAATTTCGATGAGTTTTGAATATCAAAAAATTATCTTGATAGCAATTATAAGTACCGAATCGACTGCAGGGAATGCCTCGGAGTGAAATTATCTAAAGAAAATTATATGGTCTCGACAAGCATTCCGAGTTAGGATTTATGGTATCGAAAGAAATCGGATTGGGAACAGTTTTCAGTATAGCTAAAATATAGCTGCCATTTAGGCTGTAAAATCGAATTGTCGTAGGGGACTTCCGAAAAATCAACGGAACCCTAGGGGGGCTTCGGTTTTATGTAATGAGCAACTCTTCAGTAGTTTCTAGATGAAACGATAGCCCGGTAAGAATACTTGGACGAAATCGTCCTTTTTAACTAAGCTTCAAGTTATTAATTTTGTGTTTTCGGTATCGTAATAGAAATTAATTCAGTGTTTGAGGATATTATTGCAATTAGAGAATTATTCTAATAAAATTAGAGTTAAAAATGAGATTTAAATATATATTTTTTTAATTTTGATAATACAATATATAATTATATATATATACATATTCATATACACGTGTGTGTGGGTGGTGGCAGCCATGTCTCTCATCTTCACGCCATATCCTGCAACTTCACCCCATACCCTGCAAAAGATTGGAGAGATTTTCACGCAAAGAAGGTATGGGCAAGCAAATGTGAGACGATGGTGAATTGGCTATAAATAGGAGTTGAGAGATTGAGGGAAGCAGCAAAGGGCAAGCGAGAGAGAGAAATGGTCGAGAGAGAGAGCAAGGGTAGGGAGCTTGGGGAAGGCCGAGAAATGCGAGAGAGAGTGGGAGTCGATGATGGTGGCCAAAGGCAGCCGTGAAGGTGGCCGAAGGCGGCCAGAATGGGCCGCAACAGCTGGCAGTAGCCATGGCCTCAAGCTTCCAGCAGCTGGGCGGCCATGGCGGAGTGAAGCGGAGTAGGTGGCGAGTAGAGGAGCAGCAGGGGTGGCGGCTGCAGGGTTCGGCAACCTCGAGGCGACCGTCGAAGGGTCGAATAGCAGCCGGAGGAGGGCCAAGTTGTGGCGGCTGCATGACTGGTGCGTCACTGTAAGGAAGAGGAAGAAACAGAGGAAGAAGGAAGGAAGGAGAAGAAGGAAAAAAAAAAAGGGAAAAAACAAAAAAAAAAGAAGAAAAAGAAGAAATGAGAAAGATGGCATGTTGCTATGCGCAGGGGAGGTGGGAGGAAGAAGATGAAGTGAAGGGAAAAGAAAAAAGAAAAAAAGAAAAAAGAAAGAAAAGGAAGAAAAATAGGAAAAATTAGAAAAAAAATTCTAGAAAAATCTCAAACAATAGGATTTGGATATTTCTTAATATTTCAAAGATTTTGGGAGAGAAATCAATTCAAGCACGCGTTTTGAAAATATGGCACGCATACCGAGAAAGCTGAAGAAGCTAACTCAAGGTAAGTAAAATTTCTTAGAAAATTTCAAAAATTCAAGAATATTATTTTATAAATTTTCATAGTGAAATATTTGAGAAAATATTTTAGAAATATTTAATTTGGAATTATTGAGGAAAAATAGGAAGAAATAAAGAGAAAATTATAGAAAATGCCAGAAATTATGGAAAAATAAGTTTGAATGTTTATTTAAATAATTATGATGATTAGGATGCTTTGAGGAATAAGTTGAAGTGACTTGTCAAATTTTGAGATTGGCACGCAAATCGAGGCGATGCACGAGGCAAGGCATGGATATCGAGGTAGCCCGATAAGCTTTAGAAGGTAAATGGTACTCCCCAATTAAAGTTAGTTTATGGAAAATGCTTGGTTTATGTTCCTCGAAAATGTTTTCATATTGACATGTCTTGATATGTATCCATCACGTAGACTGCATACATGACATGACTATAAAATGCATAAATACACGTTGATATCATTGATCACGCGCATTTGTGGCCGTAGGGAGTACGAATTGGCATTGCTGCTTTACCAAGGGTGCACCCATACACCCCGGCATCGAAAGAGGTGGCTGCAAAAATAGTAGGTAGCATGAGTGGTGCAGTTGACACCTACGAGGAAAGACATTGCATATACACACTGCATAGTATTATGTACCCTTAAATGATTCATCATCTAACTTGGGTTTTGCCCCTGGAACATTCAAACGTTCCAGATGGAGATTGTAGCAGATTCGAGGATAAATGATGCATGAAGTGGCATTTAGCAGAGTGCATGAAGAATGAAATGTATGTTACGTAGCCCCTGTATTTAAGTTCTACTCCTTTAGATTTTGAACGTTTTGAGGAATGTTGAAGATATAAGAATTTATTTATGATTAATATTAAGATATCAAGTTTTGATCTTTGTTTCCGCATTTGATGTGTATAGTGAATCTCTTTCGAGATTAATGTATGGGAATTTTGAGACGAGTTTCGAGGTATGATGTGATTTAGAATTAAGTTTGAAAAGAAAAAAAATTATTGTCCCTAAATTGTCTCAATTTACAACACGCTCGAGAAAGCGGGGCGTTACTCTTTGTGTGTGTGGGGTGGAGGTGGCGAAGAATTGTTTCTTTCTTTTAACTCTTTGTGGCTTTCTCCAAGGATGGGTTAGCTCCTTGAACATCTCTATCAATCTTAATTTGAAATGGTGAAGTGTAGCTTTCAAGTGTGAGCAGTAACGAGACAAGAGTTATGCAGACAAAAATTAGCATTTCTTTTCTTTTTATTTTTATTAATACACCATCACAAACGCCCCTCGCAGCTTGGCCTCACGATTCCTATAGGAGAGGTCAATCAAAGTACCCAGCAGCTAATTCAATCCCTAGCCTTTCTGCAAACGTGAGGTTAGCAGACGATTTTTCAACTTTCAGCATTGCCCTGACTGTTGAACTTTCTCCCATGACTAGTTCTCGAACAAATAATCTAATATCTCAAAGAACAACACCCTAGCGCATTCTTTCTTTGTCAATTGATCTATGCTCTTGAGGCAGCATTTCTTTCTTTTTGAAATATATCTGAGATGTGTTAGCGTTGGTTTAGTATTGACATTTATGAATTCATGATTTGTTCTACCATTGCTATTATGCAAACATCTTTAGAGATGTGAACTATGGATATGATGTTGCTATACCATGATAAGTGAAAATTTGGAGAAAAAAAAATGATTATTCGATATCTAATGCAGAATAATTATACTAGAGTGTGGGCAAAATTTTCTGCATGAACTATAAGCAAAATGATTATGACTGTCTTACAAAACAATGATTAAGGTAGTGATTATTCAAAATTAAAAAATATAGGTGAGAAAATACTAGAAAGATGGCATGTTACTACATGCCTGTTGTTATCAAGAGATAGAATTGATCATGAATGGAAAAGGGTATTAGAGAATATGGGTCAAGGAGAAGATCAATGCTCAAAGATCTCCGCTTTGAGCTACAAATATTTATCTTCAAAGTTAAAATTATGTTTTTCATGCTTTGGCATATTTCTAGAGGACTATAAGATTTGTGCATCAAAATAATTAATTTATGGATAGCTGTGGAATTTTTACATGGCTGTGGAGTAAGAGAGTTTTAAGGATGCGGGACAAGATTACCTATATCACCTACTTGGTAGAAGCCTTATTCAAGTTGTTACAAAGACGTTCAAAGTTGTCATATCCATGATGATATCTTCCATGAGCTTTGCATTAGGAAGACTAGGGAGATCAACTTTTTTTTTTTTTTTTAACACTATTAGTGAGGTACCTGCTTATGCTCATTACCTAGTGCACGTCGAGTCATTATCCATTAAAGTAATCTTGGCAACTATGCCTCTATAGATTATCAAATTTGAGAAAAAAAAAAAAATCAGGTTAAGGGTCTTTTTTTTACTGGACACTTAAAAATCTCTTCAAGTGCAAAGTGCAATGGAAGACAAGATTTCCAAATCTTTTCTACATGAAGTTGACAATTTTAAATACTTGCATTACCTCCCCCTCTCATGAAGTCAAGATTCAAAAGTCTTAAAAGCCCTTAGTGCACAGGTCGAGTAGTCGGTCTGTGATAAGTTGAGATTTACACTAATATATTGTGGTTTCGACTTTTTGTCACTGTATAGTAAGATAAAATCTTCATCTATGACTTACCTCTTTTATTGAAATCAAAGATGAAGGACGGACAATAAATCCCAAGATTCAAAAGTCTTACATGTCACAAAGTCATCCTTCCTAATTTTGCATGGGAAATAAAGCTACTACGACATATTTTCTTAGCTCTTTCTATTGGGCTCCCTCTGTATGTGGAGTCAACTTAAATAAGTTTCCTTGATTGAAATTTCTTTACCAAACTTTCAGACCCTCTATAGATTACTTGTCAAAGTTTTTCAGGACAATTGGTTACACAAACTTGATTATTTGAGAACATTGAAAGTCTTCTGAGTAGAATATCATTGGATTTGGAATTTTGTGTATGTTTTGGTTTCTTCCCTGTATATAATAAGAATTTATTTTATTCAATTTCATGTCTTTGTGGTAAAAATTAAAATATTTGATAAATAATGCAAAATGCTGGTTTATGCAGTTATTATGGTCTAAAATTGCTTCAATGTTTTACGCAAGCCTTGGCACAGAGGAAGAGGATATATATATTTGTTTCAGATGGTGCAAAAACTGATATATCTGGCCTTCAGATTTGGTTTATCCTCCCTTATGTTTATCCTGTTCTTTAGTTTAAGCATATATTTCTACTCTTATGTCAGATTCAATCTATGCTTGATTACATTATGTATGTGAACTGTAAAGTAGACAAAATTTCTTGGCTAATTGCTTAGCTTGACAGGTCCTTTTTGGCTCCATTGTTACAATGGCAGATCAAGACCCTTCATATCCGGTAGATAGTCTACGCTTGCTTTTACTGAAAAAGAAAAATAGGAGTATCCCATCACCACCTTATGACAATTACCTTTATATACCCTTATTTGTTAGTCATTTCCCTTTATGTTTCCCATTTTGCTTATCATTTTTTACTTTTCTTTATGTACAATGCAATATTTTACTTATTGCTTATATCTCTGTTGTATCCCAATTTGTAGACTTACTATTTTCACTTTGTACAATGCATATTTTATTTTTTGTATAGCCATCTATCATTTGGCATGGATGATGTCATAAATGCTATTTTTTTTGTCAATAGAGGATATTAATATATCTTTTACAAGACTAGAAAGGTATTTTCAGCTACAATTCTACAATCTACTTCAAAGATAACATACCCTTATAATTGTGATGTATATTTAAATTTGACTAAGATTGAAATTCTTAATTTGATCGTAATTATGATTTCGAATTTAATTGTGATTAAAATATTGTTAAATTCGATTTTGACTGAAATTTATTTCATTTAAAGGAATATACTCATAAATCATCTTTTGATTATGATAGAATTTTTTGTATATACCTATAAATGATTTTATGTCTAATATTTTAAAATTAATTGCACCAATATCACTTTTGTTACAGTAATACTTGCTTGGTAATATTTTATTTTATTTTTATTTATTATTTTTTTAAATTTAGTTTTTTCACGTAAAAATTATGTATTTGTGTGTGTGATTGATGATTTGATTATGATTTATATTCCATCTAATTTAGTAACAAATTGATAGCAGAGCTGCTGAATTAAATCATCAATGACAAATCTCAGCCATTGGTTGGAGAAGAGTGCCTAACCCAATATCTATCTTGCTATGAGTTTGATCAACATATAGATCATATTGGTAGTTCATAAAAATATCAGGGGACAATATTGGCGTCAGAAGTGATTTTATGCAGCTGCCCAGATGCAACCCAAACACCACAACTGCCACAAATACAATTGAGTGATGAATGAAGGTAGTGAGGCCTGATCTACTTACTAGTACTCGTAATCACTGTCCACCACAGCTGGAAAAAGGCAAACACCGCCTAGGCAGCCGCTTGCTTTACCTTCCTTACCTCCTCTCCTCTCTCTCTCTAGCCTCGGTTGAGTATACAATGTTAGTAAGTTGCCACAACGTTTGACAAATCTCCCCTTATAAGGACCCATCTCCCGAAAGTTCTGTAAACACAGTAATTCCAAGAGGAAGCCCTCATAGAAAGGATACAGATGCAAACTTCAACAAAACATCTCAAATTAGATTTTTATTAATATACACAACGAAACCTTACATAATAATGAAACATTACATCAATATTTTAAACGGGCACATCAACCCATACATAACAAAATAATAAGAAGGGCACAAAAATAAAGTACTTCAATTACAACTTTTAGCCCTTTACCCCCAAAATAACCCCCAAGGACCATAGGTTTGCAGTGATTCTGTACACATATCTAACACCCGCTCAAGCTTGGCTAGACTCACTACCCTCCTTTGCCTTCCCCTTGCCTTTACCTGAAATGATGCGAAGAAGCAATATGAGCCGCAAGGCTCAGCAAGTTCATGTAGCAATTAAAGGCATAATGAATGAATCAAGATAAGCATAACATGATATCTCAACCGCAACATAAAAAACTCCCTTACCATGAGGGACTAACATTGGAAACAAGACAATAAGATTAGGTTGAGAAATTTTCACCGTAGCTACTTATTGATCCTCATGCCCAATGCCATGCTCCATGTCAATGTATATGTAAACCCATGCAATATGCATAAATGATGTGGATCTTCGTTCACCCACGCTTTGGTTCGAACCAGACGGCATTTCATATTCTTGTGGACTCACATCCACCCATACACACACTGGTTTAACACCAGGCGGCATTTCATATTCTTGTGGACTCACATCCACCCACACATTGGTTTAACACCAGGCGGCATTATGGGTCCAAATCCCCTACAGCTAGGCATAAGCCCACTGGCATTATTAGGATATCCCTTGCTCACATGCACATTTAATGCCATGCAAAAAAACAATTCAAAATGCACGCATGTATTCCACTATGTGCTATGCACCCGTAATATCGATCAATGGAGTAATGCATTCTCAAAAGATTATTACCCCCATCCTAACCAAATATATTTCCATGATAGAGTCCATTTATAACATGCTTTGATATGCTCATTCCATCCCAAGTGTCCCCATGTATAAGCACCTTAGCAACTCCCAATCCAACCATGTCATGTCAATGCTCACGCCACCACTAGACACAAAACATGATCCCAGATATATTCAAACCCATACCCCAATGTCCCAATGCATCACCATGTAATGTGTAATAATAAATAAATCAAAATATAACACCACCCCAAATAGCAATCATCTGGAACCTACCCCGATAAGGTTCAGCATCATTCCACAAGGAAATGTAGGGAGAAATAGCCCTACTTGGCTAGAAAATACAAAATGCATTTCAAGTTGGACAATGCCACAAATAGTTATGCCTCAAACATCAAAGCATTATTGGATTGGAATTGAAGATTTCAATTTCTAGCTTCTAGTTCATCGAGCTTCAACTCATCCAATTTTTGTCCAAATACCCAAAAATTATATACCAAATCGATACTTATCGAGTCTAGTTTATGAAATTTCAAACGGTTCATCAATTGGATATCTACACAAAAAGTTATGGCCGAAATAGTATAGGGTGCGCAGTGTAGCCTACCGCGGGAGTCGACTTTCGACATCCGAAAGTCGACTCTCGAGGCAAAGTCTACTGTCACATGTCCAGAGTCAACCTAGCAGAGAACCCTTCATGAAAAGTCGACTCCTAACACCCCAGAGTCGACTGTTGAACCTCCAGAACCTAAAAATGACGAACAAAACACCCCAAAACCCTTCAAACCTTCCAATACTCCAATAAACTCCAATTCCACCATAATCCTTCATCCCAAAAGGTATTACAACCTCTATTTCAAGAGCCAAATGAAACCAACAAAATCAAACAAGGGATTTGAGAGATTTACAACAATTTTTACATAGCTTTTCAAATCAAGCTTTTCTTGAAAAATACCAAAGCTAAATGAATCAAAGGGAAGAAAAAGGAGTTTAGAACTTGCCTTTAGAAGCTTTTCCTTTAGGATTCCACTTGAAGAGCAACCACAACAAAAAAAATACTTCACTCTACAATCAAAAACTAAGAAAAATAAGCAAGGAAAGAAGAAGGGAAACAAACTCAACTTGATCAATCTCTCTTGGAAGCACAACAAGCCCTCCTCACTTATATATATATATATATATATATCCCATATCTCCATAATTACAAAACTACCCTTACACACAATAACTTAAATGGAAAAATGCTTATATGCAAATAATACCTTGGTTTGATTTAGGCCCCACAAACTTTTCAAATAATCATCACACACATACCTTGCAAATAATTATGGGTCCCACTTCCTCTTAAGTCAAGCCTTTGACTTCTACACATTTCCATTTCCTTTGCACAACACCTGAAAATATCATACATAATTCCTCACAATTCTCTAAGATTATTATCCAAATAAATTAATTAGTTCGAGTTCATACACTTCACTGATACTCGGAACGGGTCGTTACACCCCCCGAGCACAATAACACTATTTTAGATATTCTTATTTTTTTCTCCTCTTTTTTTGGTCATTATCAAAAGAGGTTTCCCTAAAAACAATAGAGAGATTGCATGAGAATGCCCCCCGATAGGTAGGACATTTGTAAATAATTTGTTTCCTTATTTTATGTATTTGAATTCACTTATGAGTAATTTTGAGTATTGACACAGTAAGAAAGATTTTAGAAAAAAAAAACAGAACATTGAAATTTCATTGAATATGTATAATATATTGAAAAATACATGTGAAAAATCTATCTTAGAGCTGGTGGTGGATCTTCCTTGGATCCTTCTTCCTCCACTATTGTCCTTGAAGACTCTTGGGCTGCTGTCTTTATCCATCATGTTGATTGTTTGGATAAAAATGAAAGCATAATGTTGCCTTTATGCCATTGCCAGCTGTTGGTGTTGCGAGTCATTCTACAAGGTCCAATGGGCCAATTGAACGGCTCACAGAAAAGAGATAAAAAGACGATTTTGTCTTCGCCTATTTTGCAAATTTGCAAAGCAGGCCACTGCCCCCCTCTGCACGTCTCCCCTGCCATGGCCACCGCTCGCCTCTTAGGGTAGACGCACAAAGCAAAGGGGGAGGAAATCCATGGGAGGGAGAGAGCAGGGCGTGGAGGTAAAATGGTCTTTTTACCCCATTTCAATAAACCTATCGGGCTCTCTAGCATTTTCCTGGCCTTGCTAATGTAAGGATTGACTTAATAAAAATGAAATCTTGGTCTTCTGGGAACTTGCTGGTGGGCTTCTTGCTAATTCCGGGAACTTGCTGGTGGGCTTCTTGGGCGTTGTTCTCCTTATTTCTACTACTACACTTTCATTCTTGTTCTGGTCGATTGAAGGTTGTTGCTGCCGGGAAATCTAACATGGCAGAAATGCTTAGTTCAGGAGTTGTCCGAAAACTTGCTGATATTGCAGGTAATCTAATTGCAAGAGAAGGCTCTCGCTTGTCTGAGTTGGAAGAAAACATTAATTGGATTCGAGAAGAGATGAGTTCTATTAAAACTTTCTTGGAAAATGCTGATGCAGTAGAGTCAGAAATCGGAGGATTGGCTGACTTCATCAGGAGCACTTGCGATCTTGCTTATGATTTGGAGGATATCATGGAAGAGTACTTCCCTAAGCTATCACCACCTAGAAGGAATGGCTGGAAGGGGCGTCTTGGTTGGTTATGGAAAGCCAAAACTGTTCGTGACTTTGCGGTGGAGATTGAAAAACTAAAACGAAGGGCGGTGGATATAAAACGCCGGAGAAAGACTTATAAAGTCCCAGATGCAACTGGCTGTCCTGGAAAACAGGGATGGGATCCAAGAAGAACTTTTCCTCACACTGACGAAGTAAATGTTGTTGGTATGGACAAACACATTAAGGAATTGGAGGCCAAAGTGACGGATCAAGATTCAGTGCATCGTGTGATCTCAATTAGAGGCATGGCCGGTATAGGCAAGACAACACTGGCCAGAAAGGTATACAATTCTGTTCGAAAAAGTTTTGAATGTTCAGCTTGGATTTATGTCTCTCAACAACCAAATCCATATGGACTTTTACATGATATAGCAAGGCAAGTTGGCTTGACGGAGAAGCAGCAAAAACAGGACTTGGAGGGTAATTTGTTTCGCCATTTAAGCCTAAAAAGGTATGTGATAGTAATTGATGATATATGGCAGATTGAACCATGGAATGCTTTAAAAAATGGCATTCCTGTTAATTCCATGAATGGCAGTAGAATAATCATCACTTCCCGATCCAACGATATATGTAGACAAATTGGTGGGCAAAATTTTTTACATGAATTGCAACACTTAGACGAAGAAAAGAGCAGAGAGCTCTTCTTCAAAGTGGTTATGGCTGCCCCACAAGACAATGATGAAGATGGTGATCCCTCACAATTGAAAAACATTGGTGAGAAAATACTAAAGAAATGTGGCGGTGTGCCGCTTGCGATAGTAGTTATAGCAGGAGTGTTGTTATCAAGAGATAGAAGCATACAAGCATGGAAAGGTGTATTAGAGAGTATAGGTAAAGATGGAAACCAATGTTCAAAGATATTTGCTTTGAGCTACAAGGATTTACCTTCAATGTTGAAACCATGTTTTTTATATTTCGGTCTATTTCCAGAGGACCACGAAATTTCCACATTTAGACTAATCAATTTATGGGCAGCTGAAGGATTTATCCATGACAGTGGAGTAAGGGCGGTTGAGGATGTGGGGCAAGATTACCTAAATCAATTAGTTGGTAGAAACCTAATTCAAGTTGTCAACAGGAGGTGCGACGGGACAGTTAGATTTTGTCGTATTCATGATCTCTTGCACGACCTTTCCATTAGCAAGGCTGGGGAGATGAACTTTCTTAACACTCTGAATAATGTAGCCACTAGTGCATATTGCCTTGCACCACGCAGAGTCACTACCTCTTCTCAAATTGATGCTAGGAACTACGTATCTTCAAATCATCAAACTCCAAAGCTTCGGGCTTTATTATGTTTCAATGATTTTAAAATGATAGGTCGTCTTAGAAACTTCAACAAATCTCTTCGAGTACTAATTTTGATGGACCCAAGTGGGCTGGGGGCTCCTATGAATGAAATTGTGAAGTTAAAACACCTCTATCACCTTGAATTGGGAGGGGAATATATTATCGAGCTTCCTTACGCCATCAGCAATTTGGAAAATTTGCTGACCTTGGATCTAAAGGAATGTGCGGCAGTCATCCTCACTGAGGTCATCTGGAAAATGAAGCAACTAAGACATATTCTATTACCTCCTGACTTTAGGGCTTCTTCAGTCTGTGGGTTCCACTTGGATTGCCATAGGTTCCATTCATTTGAAGTTTCTTTACCAAACCTGCAGACCCTCTTTGGATTGCCTGTCAGAGATTTTGAGGCCAATTGGTTGCACAAACTTGATAGTTTGAGAAGACTGGAAATCCATTTGATAACTAAGCGTATCATTGGGGTATTGTCAAGTGCAAACTCCCTGTCACAGAAGCTAGAAGAATTGCGTATAATAAGCTCAGACGATATGAAATCTGCCTTGGATCTGTCTAGATACGTAAGCCTTCGTAAGTTATACATGCACGGCAGCGGCATAGTGGATTTTGCACGACATGATAAACTGCCAATATGCCTCACAGAGCTTATCCTTCATGGCACTAGGCTGGAAATGGACCCAATGGTGATTTTGAAGAAACTACCTAGACTTAAGATCCTTGTACTTGAATTTGATTCATACCTTGGGAAGAAGAAGATGGTATGCTCTGGAGAAGCTGACAGCTTTCCTCAACTCGAAGTATTGAGAATTTTTGCAAATAGTCTAGAGGAGTTTGTAGCTGAGGAAGGAGCAATGCCCAAACTCAAGCACCTTACCCTCTCTCATTCCATACCGACAGTGAAAGTTCCAGATAGAATCAGAAATATAATCATGATTGACCCATTCATGTCAGGTCAGTAACATTTGTTGTGTTTCATTTGTATTCTTTTGATTATGGGTATATGTGTCTCTCCAATTCATTGGTTCACTGTTTTAATTTGTTTCATGTGCTTGGAAATTATGCATTTTTCTCACAAAATATGGGGTTGGCTTTGTTACATACATGTAAATTCCATCAGGCCGCGACGAGTTGGATGCAGATCCGTAACTTCATTTCCATGACTTCATTTTGGAAGGTTTAAGTCCTTACCCAATTCTTTTACTCTTTCAATTATGCTTTCAAGAAAACAACTCAGAATAGATATTTACCCTAACTACAACTCAGAGTTGAAGGACTTCACATGTGGTGATAATGCCATAATTTGATTGAATTTGCGACGTTTCACAGATGAAAGCACTATCTAAAGGATGATGAATACATGGGCTCTTGATCTTCAAACTGCTTGCTCCTCAATCTATTCTTGCAACATGATGTCTTTCGGCTCATTGCTTCTCATCACATGAGAAGGAATGGTATATGCTTTAGATGTCTGAATTTATCAGTGGGTTTGATTGATATTTAATAAATTTACATATATTGGTTTCTTCAAACCGTCAATAGTCAATCAGTTCATTAGTTGTGTATTCATAATTAAAAAAAATACAAAATATTAATTGTAACACTGTCTTCCACCGGCATTTAAAAAAAGTCTTGAATTCTTCACGAATTTTTGAAGTTTGTTATAATTATTGTTAATGAGTGTGACAGAAGAATTTGCTATCGCATTAAGGCTCGACACAATTAACAATAAAATGTAATGGCATAAATCATAATTTAAAATTGAAAGTAAAGGAGGAAAGTTTAATGCATAATTGAAAAAATTAAAAATTAAAGATAAACTAAAAGTTTTTTTTTTTTTTTTTTGTAATTAACCAAAATAAAAGTCTAACCTTATACTTGTGGCATTGATATTTTATAACTTTAAGCCAACATTTAATAGTTTCCCATTTTTACTTTTTGTTTCATTTTCCCTAATCCATAATCAATATTAGATCTAAAGGCTTATCTAAATTAAGATTGATTATTACTTATTAATTAGGCCAACATTTATTCTCGGACATATAAAAAATAATTTATTCTTGGCTAAATCTATGAAAAAGAGAATAGATGATGTGGATTTGAACCTACACCCCCTTGCATATCAAAACCTTAATCTAATGCCTTAGACCAAGCATCTCAACAGATGATAACTGAACTCACAATAATAAATAAAATTTGGAATCCATAATTCGTCCATTTGAGTTTGACATTTGTCAGCAATGTGCTGTAAAATGGTTTGATGTCTGATTCTATGCATCCCTCCACTGATATGGCAGCCCAATACTGCTTTCATCAAAATATAAATGGCAACAAATATGTATTTGAGTATTTTATCAAATCTCTTTTCGTATACTCACATTCATGCTCATATTCATCTATTAATATATTTGATTTTTTTTTAAAAATATTACTCTTAAGCACAAAGATCTTAATTCTAACAGTAATTTCATAAATGTGGATTTCAACAAATTATGCCATTTGATACTTGGATGAACTCGAATTAGGTCATAAAATTGCTCAGTATCAAAATCTATTTCATGATGATCAAAGTCTTGTCCATTGGAATTAAAATGACTAATATTTGAATTTTTTGTCACTTGCCTTTTAACTTCAAAAATGACTGACACTTAAAGCCCAAAGATCAATGGATCCAAACATGGTGCTTAGAGATTGATTGGCCATTTGAATCATCCAATAGATTGCAAGTGAAATCATACTTTAAATTGTAAGTAATCAACTTACGTGTTGTGTATTAGTCATCTAATTTTTTTTTTATCAAATAATAATAGCAAGAAGAAATTTCACACACCATGCTTAAGATTTGATTAAATTATACTGAATATTCATTTATTTTTTAAAAATATTATCTTGTCTTCACTTAGCATTAAAAAATATCTAAAAAGACCATTTTACCCTTCTGCTTATACTAACCTTGTAATTTCTCAAATTTTTTAAAGAGTCCAAGAGTAACTTTAGCTTAGACTATAGGTGAAATTATCAAAAAATTAAGAATTTAAGTATAATTTCTTACAGTTATAAGTGCCGAATCGACTACAAGAAATGCTCCGAAGTGTAAATATCTATGGAAAATGATAAGGTCGCGATGAGTGTTCCGAGATAGGATTTATAATATTAAAAGAAATCGAAATTAAGATAATTTTCGGTACAGATAAAATACAGCTATGATTTAGGCTAAAAAATTAAATAATTATAGGGGACTTCCGAGAAGTCAACGAAACTTTGAGAGGGTTTCGATTTTTTGTAACGATCAACCCTGAGGTGATTTTGGGATGAGACAATAGCTTGGTGAGGACACTGAGATAAAATCGTAAGTTATGAATTATTAATTTTGTATTTACAGTATCATAATGCAAATTTATTAGACGTTAGATGGTATATTTGTAATTTAAGAAATTTTCAAGGGTAATAAAGATGTAATATGCAGATTAAATGTGTGAGATATATATAATGTATATATGTATACGAGTGAGACACGGGGGGCAAATTTGCATCATTGAGGGACAAATTTGCACCATTTAATGGCATTGGAATGAGAGATTGCAGAGAAAGTGTGGTGGGCAAGGCAATTTAATTCGGTGCATTGGCTATAAAAGAGGAAGCAAATGGAAGAGGCCGAGAGCAGAAAGAGATCAGAGAAGAGAAAGCTGAGGCAGAGAGTTGGAAGAACTGAGAGAAGCTGGGAGTTTGAAAGAGAGCTTGGGCCAAGCTAGTGAGAAGCGAGTGAGAAAGGGTCAATCGATGGTGGCCGGAGCTGGCCATAGCAAGTAGACAGCATCCATGGTGGCAAGCCGCAACCATGGCAGCTCGGGCAAAAGGCGAGCGACTGCTGCAAATGGCGAAGCAGCATCAGCGTCGGTTCGGATGAGGCCGATGCGGCTAGACTTGGTCGCACCACAGCGGCGGCCATGGCCTCGAGCTCGCAGCGGATGGGCGCGACGGTAGCTCGCATGAGCTGGGAGTTGGGGCGACCGGATGCACGCAAGAGGCCGGGGTAAATGGCGGCAGTCGGAGGCAGCCAGAGGGCAGGCGTTGGCGGCGACGGAGGCTAGGTGGTGGCCGGCTGCAGTGGCTGTGAGCAGGAGGCGCATGCGTAGGTCGCAGTGAAGAAGGAGGAAGAAGATGAATAGGAAGAAGAAAAAGGAAAAAGAAAAAAAAAAAGAAAAGAAAAGAAAGAAATATAAAATCTGAAAAAATGGAAAAAATATCAGAAAAATTTCAGAAAGGTCGGGAAAATTCTGGAAATTTATTTGGGACTTAAGGAGTATGCGAGAAGCTAGGAAATTGATCGGCACGTATTTCAAGATTGGGCATGAAAATCGAGGTCATGCATGAGAATTGAGGTGGTACACAAAAATCGAGTTAGTGTACAAGAATCGATGTAGTACTCGAGAATCGAGGTAGGGCTCAAGAATCAAGATTGTGTGCAAAAATCGAGACATGTCGCACATACTGAGAAAACTTGAGAGACTAAGTTCAGGTGAGTAATATTTTTTAGCAAATTTTAGAAAATCAGAAAAATTATTTTATGAATTGTTATAGAAAAATGTTTGAGAAATATTTAATTTGAATTTATTATGAAAAAATAGAAAGCAATAGAAAAAAATTATGAGAAATTTAAGAAAAATAAAATATTTATATTCTTGAATAAATATGATGGGCAATGTATTTTGACGATCTAAATTGAGTACGTTAGACGCCTAGCACGAGAATCAAGATGTTATGAAATACGATTTAAGTAAGTGGTTCAACTCCAAAATCCGATTTTATGTAAATGATTTTATCATATTGTTGTGCCTTGATGTGAGTATATCATATATATTGCATTTATATGTATTGATTATAAAATATGCATATGTACACGATGATATTGTTGACCATGCATTCGCATAAGGGTTTGAGAATACGGGCTATGACCGCTGCTCTTCCAAAAGTACACCTATACACCTCGGCCTGGTAAGGAAACTGTAAAAATAGAGAGTAACATTAAGGTATGGTCAACTCAAATCGAAATGAAATGAAAAATGACATTTTACATCTATTCACGAAATATGTTTTTTGTTCCTTTACTTAGATGATTCATTATCTAACTTGATTTTTGTTCTTGAAATATTCAAATGTTCCAGATGGAGATTGTAACAGAAATAAGGATGAATGAGGCATGAAATGACACTTAGCAAAGTGCATGATAAATTGAATGTATGTTATGTAGCCCATATATTTAAGTTTTGCTCCTTTAAATTCTGAACGTTTTGAAGAATGATGATGTATAACCTTATTTATGATTAAAGTTAAAGTTAAGGTTCGATTCTACTTTCTGCATTTGATGTTTATGATTATTTTCTTTCGAGATAGATGTATGAAAATTGTGGGATGGATCTAAGAAATGATATGATTTAACAGTAGTTTGACTAAAAAAAATTATTATTCTAGAATTATCTTAAGTTATAACATGCTCAAGAAAGCGAGGTGTTATAAACCCATGCACTCTTTCTCTCTCCTATTTCCCATTATTTCTTAATAACATGCTCTAAAACTAGGGACACGCTAATTAGTAGTTTCCGTTGTACTCTCTCATATCCCCCGTTATCATTTCTTTCTCTTTTCTCTATTTGATGACGATTAAAGCCATTGTTGAATAAACATCGTGAAAGCCCAAAAATGATTTTGATAAGGCCATCAACAATAATGATAATAGTGATTTGATAATAAGTATCTTTTTATATATATATATATAGATACCACCTATCTCTCTCTATGTTTATCCCTCTTTATATTCCTTTTTTGTGTATATATCTTTCTTTATGGGTTTATGAGTTTCAAGTGATGGGGTTTCTTTCTCTATGGTCAATTGTGAATATTATTTTTCTTTAATGTGTATAATTATGGGGTACTAAAAGAATAGATATTTTTGAAATTTAAAAAATTAATATAAGTTAAGTGACAAGAAGTGATTTTGTGTTATGCAATATATGAAGTTAAAAGAAATTAATAAAATATTTAAAATGAGAATACTCAATACAATTTAACAAAATCTCAAATATTATGCATTAAATTTACCCTAATAATAATCGTTTCAAAGAATTAAATACACTTTATGAATAAATTTATTAGCATTCACAGCTGAACGAGACAAATTTCACATTATCACCACATTCCTATTTTTACAACTAAAGTAGTGATTAATGACATGTGATAAAGTTAGAGTTCAAATTGTAAGAGTACTATTTTTAATATTTTTTTAATTTAATTTGTTTCTCAATCATATCATTTATGAATTTAACGACATGAGAACAATCATATATACAAGACTTTGAAAATTATACTTAAAAATAATAAATTACTAGATGCCATTCATACATACAAACATGTAAGGATACACTAGTAATTAATGTAACTACCCTTTCAGACAATTCAAAAAATTTCACCCAGCAAACTATATATGTTGCTGAAATTTCTCCATTTTAATTAGAAAATAATATTCTATCTTGTTATTTTTTCTTTTTGCCTTTTCACATTATCAAAACTTTTCTATTTTGTTCTTACACTTTGCACACTCACTTTCCAAAAGTATCGGAGAATGAAAAGTTTCAATACCCAATGCTAATTAGGGATTTTAGTACACTTAATAACTCTACATATCTTGACGTTCTCTTTGTGGCTTTGTCCAACTATGGGTTAGCTCTTTGAACATCTCTATCAATCTTAATTTGAAATGGTGAACTTATAGCTTTCAAGGGTGAGCAATAACTTGAAAAGAGTTATGCAAACAAAAATTAGCATTCATTTTCTTTTTGAAATATATGTGAGATGTGTCATAGTTGGTTTAGCACTGACAGTTATGAATTCCTGATTTGTTCAACCATTGCTATAATGTAAACATCTTTAGACATGAGACCTATGGATATGATGTTGCTATGCCATGAAAAGTGAAAATTTGAAGGAAAAAAAAAAACACATTATGTAATGGAAATATTTTCATTTACTGTATAGAAATTTAAAAAATTTCGTGTTCTCATTATTCGATATCTAATGCAGAATAACTATACTAGTTTAACTAGTGAGATACGTAGTTTCTTAAGCCTAGCCGGTTACTATCATAGATTTGTGAAGGATTTTTCAAAGATAGCCTCCCCATTGACTCGTTCGACCCAAAAGAATGTTAAGTTTGAGTGATCTGATCCGTGTGAGAGAAGTTTCGTAAAACTCAAGGAGAGTCTGACTATGACTCCAGTGTTAGCCTTATCTTCAGGGAAAAGTGGCTATGTCGTTTTTTGCAATGTCTCTAGAATTGGACTTGGTTGTGTCTCAATGCAACATGGTTGAGTCATTGCCTACATCTCAAGGCAGCTGAAGAGGCATGAGCAAAACTACTCCACCCACAATCTTGAGATGACAACAGTGATGTTTACCCTTAAGTTATGGCAACACTATCTATATGGTGAGACCTACAAGATCTATACCGACCATAAGAGTCTAAAATATATATTCGAGCAAAAAGATTTATATTTAAGGTAGAAGAGGTGGACGGATCTCCTCAAGGATTATGACCGCACTATATTGTATCACCCGAGTAAGGCTAATGTAGTAGCGAACGCCCTAAGTAGGCAGTAGATGGGCAACTAAGCCCACATTGTCGAGCTTAGGAGACCTCTAGTACGTGAACTGCATAGTTTGGAAGCGAGTGGTATATGTTTCAGGTTGGGCAATACATATGTGTTATTGGCTCATGTCCAACTTTGTTTCACTTTGATTGAGGAAATTAAGATAGCTCAACCTAGGGATCCATCCTTGGCCAAGTTGATGGATGTAGCTCGTAAAGGTAAGGTTAGTGAAGACAAGACTAAGGAGTTCATAATGAACTCTGAAGAGGTTTTAAGGTGCGGAGCGCACTTATGCGTTCCTGATGTGGATGGCTTAAAGCAACGTGTGCTGATAAAGAAACATCATATGATATACACCATACACCCTGGTGCAAACAAAATGTTCAAGGACATAAAGACCTTGTACTGGTGGAATAAGTTGAATGAGGATGTGGCAATGTTCGTAAGTTGGTACGTAGTGTTAGCAAGTGAAAGGGAAGCATCAAAAGCTGAGTGGAGAGATTCAAAAGATACCAATCCCTGAATGGAAGTGGGAGAGACTCACCATGGATTTCGTCGTAGGATTACCAACATCTAGGAAGGGTAGCAACTCCATATGGATAGTTGTAGATAGATTGACCAAGAGCGCTCTATTCATACCTGTAAACACCAGCTATACAGTACCTCGTATGTTCAAAAATACCTAAATTATGTGGTTAGGTTGCACGGAATTCCACTATCCATTATCTTCGATCGAGGACCTCAGTTTATCGCTCGATTCTGGAGAAAGTTCCAAAAGGCCCTAGGGATGGAATTGAACTTTAGCACAACATTCCACCCTCAAACTGATGGGCAATCTGAGCTGACTATACAAACCCTGGAAGATATGCTTAGAGTGTGTGTCATGGATTTCGGGGGTGATTGCGAGAAGAACCTACCGTTAGTCGAATTCACATATAACAACTATCACTTTAATATCCAGATGGCCCCATATGAGGCACTTTATGGTAGGCGATGTAGGACTCTAGTAAAATGGTTCGAGGTAGGTGAGGTTCAGCTGATTGGGCTAACTAAAGTCCATAAGACTATGGAGCAACTTCTATTGATTAGAAAAAGGCTGTTGGCAGCCAGAGTTGACAAAAATCCTATGCGGATCGTCGTAGGCGTCATTTAGAGTTTGGAGTCAAAGATATAGTATATCTTATGGTGTCACCTATAAAAAAGGTGATAAGGTTCGGCTAGAAGGGAAGCTTAGCCCTAGGTACATTGGTCCATTTGAGATTTTGGACCGAGTAAGTGCAGTAGCACACTAATTAGATCTCCCTCCCGTTTTTGCGAATATACACCCAATGTTCCATGTGTCAATTTTGAGGAAGCATGAACCCGATCCATTCCAAGTCCTCCCCCCACCGACTATTGAGATAGTGCAAATAGATAAGGATCTTAGTTATGAAGAGCAGTCGGAGCACATCATTGATAGGTAAGTAAAAAAGCTTCGAAACAAAGATATTGTCTCTGTAAAGGTGGTATGGCAAAACCACACGGAGGACGAGGCTACGTGGGAATCAAAAAGTGCCATGAGAAAGAAGTATCCATATCTGTTCGACACCTAGGTCATAGCTAAAATTCGAGGACGATTTTTTTGTAAAGAAGTGAGATTGTAAGGCCCAAAAGTTGGGCCTTATTGTGAGAAGGCCCAAGGGTGGGAGCTAGGCCCACATGGCTATAGAAAGCCATTAAGGCTCTCAATTTCTTCCTCCCTCTTGTTCCATTCTGCCCGTTTCTTTCTTTCTCTCTCTCAACCAATTTTGTGCAAACCAACACTTCGATCTTAGATCCAACCACATTTTCACCGTAAAAGCAACCTCGATCTACAAGAAGGCAAATCTTTTAGTTTTATTAGCTTTATTTTCAATATAAGAATCATGAAATATATATGTATATACATGTGGGTTGGGTTGGTTGAGACTTTAAACTAAGATCCACAAAGATCTAACCATTAGATCTTGCTGGTTTTTAGGCATGTTGGTAGAAGGGGGTAAGGGTGTTGAGTGGCCACCCCAGATCGCCAAAAAATGCTAGCCGGGGTGGCCGACGACGCCTGACAATGTATTTCAAATCTGGTCGAAAAATTAAAAATTAGATCTACGAAAATCCAGCTATGAGATCTAGTCCATTTTTAGATATATTAACTTCCTTGGCTTGGCGATTCTAACGATAGGATTGGATCGTAGAAACCTCCAACCAACAGTGGTTACCAACTGTCGACAACGGTCGTCGAGAGTTGTTGGTGGAGACGATAGTGGCTGGTATAAACTGTTTTGGGTCAGGCTTAGTTGTGGCAGCTTTCAGGTTTGGTCGAAGCTTAAGTGATTTAAATTTTGTATTTATTTAATTCTTATGTAATTGATAATTTTGATAGATGATTTTGACACGCTCTAGCCATGAGGTGTTTGAGGGATTTCCAAATCTTGCATATCACGGTAAGTGAATGAATTGTATTATCGTTGTAATTGCTGCATTCATATCTTCCATTATCCTGGTATTCTATGCATGAATTCATTCTTTATCTGCATTCAGAAAAATATAGTCTATCTTGTCTGATTTGCGCATATTGACATTTGTGGTTGATTGCATTTCCTTAAAATTTCATTTGGGAAGACTATGACTCATGATATTGTGGACTGTGAATGTTGATACTTATATGGTATATATATACTACATTTGGCACTTATTATTGCTAAATGATAATATGAAATGTGTTAAATGGAGAAATAATTAAAACCATGTATTGTTAACCATAATAAGAGTTAGTCATTAGTGCACCACATATACATGTGGATGAGAGTACAATCCACCCCTTGTTAGTGAGAGTACGATCCGCCATCCATGTTTATATCTAGCGAGAGTACAGTTTGTCAAAATGATACTGAGAGTGAGAGTACGATCCATCCCAGGAGAATGGAATATGTGAATTTAATTCTAAATGGTTAACTCCTAGATATACATGTTATTCGTCATCACCTATTATGTTATTATATATATTGAGCTTGACATGGCATGGAAATTAATTGGTCGCATTGATTATGCTTTCCCCCATTATAATGTTTTTTATCCCTCATTAAGGCGGTAGTTGGCTTATCTCTTAATATTTTAGATTTTGTAGGTTGGCATCAATTTTGATGGGAAGAGTCATGATAAACGATTCTACTTCATTTATTCTTGTCATACTTCGACTACAATACATATATTTTATCTCACGGGCTTGAGTATAGGAAGGTTTAATGTTTCTTTCGTATTTGCATTGAAAAATTTTAAATATTGTAAGTATGTAATAAATTTATGTCCCAATGGACACTTCAATATCAGTTAAAGACAAAAGAAATTATTTTGTAATTTATATGAGATGTTTAAATATTTAAAGGATTATGTATATTGTAAGACTTACTATTTCCTGTTGAAGTTTATTATTTCTTAGGAAATAGCGTCGGTCATGGCCCCGAATTTTGGGTTGTGACGGGGTCTACAAAAGTAAGATCAACATTGAATCTATATCAATATGTAAACCGTCGTAAGCTACTTTTGTGGCTAACCTTGGTCAATTTTTCTCAGCATGATAAACTTTCACGTTACCTCATAGAGCTTACCCTTTGGAACACAAAACTAGAATTAAAACCAATGATTACTTTGAAGAAATTGCCTAAACTTAAGATCCTTACATTAGGCTTAGATTCATACTATGGGGAGGAGTTGATCTGTCCCGGAGAAACTAACAACTTTCCTAAACTAGAAGTACTTAAAATTGAGTTACAATTTCTAGAGTTGTTCTTAGTTGAGGAAGGGGGAAGGCCAAAACTCAAGGGTCTAATTCTCATTAACTGCTATGCGAGTTCAGCCATAAATAGAGTTCTTGCTTTCCTATTCATTAATTTTTAAGAAACATTATATTAAGCACAAAGATTCTCAATTCTAACAATTAATTAATTAATAAAATATATGTCTAGGTAATTATGTAATTTGATAAATGGTAGAACACAAATCAAGTCACGAAATTGCTCTGTAACAAAATCTATTACATGAACAAAGTATTGCGTGTTGGAATTAAAATTAGTAGTTGAAATTTCTATAATATATCATTAAACTTCAAAAAAGACTAATAGTTGAAATTCATTGTATGAAAATCACCTACTAAAACCCGCTAGGCACCTACTCAAAAAGTTTCCTGGTAAAAAAAAGTTCACCATCAGATAATGTTCTAAAACACGCTAGGTGCTAGTCGAGCGCCTAAGTGGGCTTAGGAAAACTTTTATTTTTTTATTTTTTAACTTTGTGATATAACTTGATGTTATTTTCAATTAAATCAACGTTGAAAGTGACATGAAAATATATCTATATCTAACATATAAATAGAACAAAAATTATATATATATCTAACATATATAAATAAAAAAGAAAAATAAATAACATAATAAACCCTAATAGCTAACACCCAACAACGAGAGAAAGGTCGGAAGCAGAAGCGGAGATGGAGCTTGACAGCGGCGGTAGCTACGACGTTGACGCAGTGACGACACGACAATTATAGGATGGAGCTTGAGAACGTAGAGGCGGTGAGAAAGTCGCGATGGAATTGGAGACAACGAGGAGGTACTGGCGGCATCAAGGCAACGGTGGCCTTGGGCTAAGAGGAGTATGAGAGGGCGAGACGGCTAAGAAGAGTAAGAAATGCTTCGAAATCGACGAAAGGTAAGATTTAAACCCAAAAATTAAGCGTCCCAGGTGGCTAGACGCCACCTGGGCCGCCTAGGTGCCGCCGCCGCCCGATTAATCGGGCCAATGCCTAGAAGGGCCGACTAGGCCATATTCGTCGGGGACCAAGGGCCACCTACCTAGCGCCTCACCGATGCCTAGGCGGCCACCTAGGCTGATTTTTAGAACACTGCCATCAGATTGTACGAATTTTAACCATGTCATGCTACCTTGCTGCCATGCCAATCCACCTCATACAACCCTACATTTTGGGCATTCACTACATTTTGGTTACCACAATGAATTAAGGTGGTTGTACGTACACTTTTGAGGAAATTAATGGCCTCTAAACTTGGGGAAAAAAAATAAGTCGAGCAACTTCTACATCATATTAATTTCATTGTACAATATATACCACAACAAAATCATATAAAAAATAAACAAACGAGTCTACACTCATTTTATAACTATAGCCATTCTTATGTATGTATGTTTAGATGAACAGAGGGAAGGGCAGTGAAAAGACTTGCTGCCAAAGCTAATGAACGTGGCTATGTCACTGGTTAAGTTGGGTTCTAAGTTTTGAGTTTGGGTTCTTGTTTCTAGATACGTCCAAGATTCTCGGTGCAAATCAAGGCTTATTCGGGAAATTGAGTTGTGACTTCAAAGCTTAATCTTATTTGGTTTTTACTTGGTAACAATATGTTGCAATTCTATACACATCTATGGTGATGCTAAAATCACTCTATAAAGCATCAACATAAGCTTCTAGAGGCCTAAGTGGCAATTTGTAAGAATTGCACTACAGTAGCACAAATTTATGACAAGATCATAGGCCAAAGAGGAAGACTAAGGGCAGCATAGGACACTAGTGATATGTGATTTAAACAAAAGTCATAAAATGAAGGCTAACATAGGCAAACTACTTTTATATTTTAAACACACCTCACCAGTCACTACTACACAAACCCCTGCCAGATCAAGTGAAAAACAAGAAGAAAATTTAACTAACATGTAAAGAAACAAATAATAAGTTTTAAATGATGAAAATAGACCTGGGAGAAGGGGGATAACATTGAAAACAATCATAACAAGGCGAATCTGAAGCATATTTGCATTTAATATTTCGATCAATTCGAACAAATCTATATTGCAATAGCCCTACCATTGCCTTGTAGAGGGTGTACACAGTATGCATGACTAGGGAAGCCAAGTTACTAGCATTTCACACATTAGGCCATCTTCAGGGTTTTGTTCACTAAGTAACAACCCAATGCTGATCAACATAGTCGAAATGTTCAAAGATGGTTGCCATGCACCCTGCTCGGATTGGAATTTGAACGTTGTCATAGATGACCAATGAAAAGGAACAAAAAACATAATATAGTTACCCATGAAATATGTAAGAAAATAACTACCCTGCTGATTGGTTAAAACGTTTTTCCTCTCAAACTCTCATATTTAGCAGTTTAAACCAAGGGAGGCTGCACAGCAATCACACATGAAGGCTGGCCACTGGCGACTTGTACCAAGAGTAAAAAATAATAATATAAACAATAAAATTACTCTTTTTTCTTAGCAATTTGAGTTTTCAGATTAACTGATGGTTAAAAATTTGCAATCTAACTCCCAGATCTCAAATTAGGCAACTTTGGCAATTTCTGGGCAGCAAAGTCAAATCAAGTGTTCAAATTTATATCGGAGAGAAAAATAAAAAAGTTTTAGGTAGTTGACTATGCTCACAGCTTCGTTCATCTTCAGCTGGGTGTATACTCCACCGCATAAGTTTTCATTGTCATTCTATGAATATTTCAATAATGGTTTTGGTGATTCCTTGCTATTTCAGATAGACCAGCTATGCCAACTTAACTTGCAAAATTTACTCAGGGGATCTCACTTACGCAAAGTTTCATGAACAAAACTCTATTAATCCTCTCCAGGATTGCATGAAACATTAACATGATATTTGTTAAATAAAATGTTCTAAGTGCAATTTCAAAAGGACATGGAGCTAGAAATTGCTAGAAAATTGGCACAAATAAACCTTGTGGTATGTCATATTAAGATTAAATTTTAAATGAATGAATGAGAAATTAATTGAAATGTGATGGCCTACTTTTATATATAATAGATGTGATAATATATATTATTTTAAAAGTAAAAGAAAAGAAAAGAAAAGGCAAGTACGGATTATATGTATGTGAATTATGAGGGAGTAGGTGAAGTAGGCACACTATGCGCATGTGAAAAGTGTTGGTGGCTGATTGAAATTGATGTGAAATTGAAATTGAAATGTGAGCAGCTGCTGAATTTCATTATATATATTATAATAATATTAATATATATTATATTATATATATAAAGGAAGCAGCCACCGCCCTCAACAGCTGCCTCGCTCTGCTTTCTTCTTTCTTGTCCTAAAGAGGAGAATCGCTCACTTCAGGCGTCTTGACACTCGATTTGACAGAATGTGAGGGAGTTAATTATGGTGATTCAGTCGAACACAGTAGTTAAACCAGTGCTCACTGCGCACAAGGAGCCCCCCATTTTGAGAGATTGCTCCCACACTACCGCTGGCGAGACTCGATTCTTGATTCTTGTCCCAAACTTCACCTTAGAAGCACTTTATACCCCCCCGCTGAGCTGCCCATATGGGCTGCTTTCTTCTTTCTTCCATCTTGTTCTTCTTGCTCCTCCTATAAATAGTGTTTCCTCCTTTGGAAAATTATAACTCACATCTCACAACTCTCAGCACAAAAATTTCCAAAAACATTCTCATACTCTCCTAGCTCTAATAGTGTATATTCTCTCAGTTCTAATAGTATTTAAATAATGTTACATTTCGTTGTTAGACTTTCAAACTTGTGTTAATTTCGTAGTCCACCAACCGTTGTACCCTGAGAAATAGTGATCAACCAACCTCTAGCACTTTTAGTGAGGTGATAAATCTGTTTTAAGAAAATCACATGTCATGTAGATTTCGATTTTTCCATCCCTGCACTGATCTGGTTTATTTTAATATACTGTTGTACATTTATTTCTCTTTGCACTATATTGTATTAATATTTCTATACTAGTGTTTAAATATAGTATTATATTCAGTATTTTATTCTGAATTTTCCTAACAGAAATAAAGTTGTATGAATTTGAAAAGAATAAAAAATTGCCCACAATCCCACGGAAGGAAATGCTTTCTAAAAGCTTTTGTAAGTACTGATGAAATCAAGAAGAAACTAATAATGGCCTGTAAAAATAAGAGAATAGTTTTGGACATCTCACTTAGGAAGGCTTCAGTGAACAAAATTCAGAAAATTCTCTCTAAGCTAGGACGTTGCCCACGCCCCTCGCCGGCCGGGGCGGGAGGTGTTGATTTGTAACTACTAAAATATTTGTATTGATATATTATTATAAACAATCCCAAACAATGAATTCATCATAAATTTGAGAGAAAATCAAGCATATTGTGAAATCAGATAGAAGGGAATACGTTCCCAAAGCTACTGTAAGCTCCAATCTAATAAAAAATACTAACAACAGTAATCAAAACCACAGCATAGAACCTGAAATTTCTCAAAAATTCACCTTAGGAGGAAGGTTGAGAATGTCGAGAGCCTCCAGTGTCAATATTCGGGTGATAGATTGGTGTTGCAAATGTCACAATTGGAGGCTGAAAGGGGTACTTTCCTGCCTATTTTATCCCGTAAGTGGACGAATCGTGATAAATAATATAGTGATGAATAAAGTGTTGTACCTACGAGAACTAACTTTTGATGTTTACTTTAATTGATTTAACCTTAACTTAACACACACATTAACAAAGATTTCAATTGTAATGAAAACTAATTTACTAATAAAAGATGCAAACAAAATAATTCATTTGATTCAAAAATTCTCAAAGTTAAGACACTAGGGTTTGTGAATTCACCGTCGGCCTTCTATGATTCAATTATTCATTACTCGAGTCTTGTTATTCCTTATCTTAGGTTGAAAATCGATAATCTAATTATAACCAAAAACCTCTCTCGATGGTCATTCAGTTCTATGTATATATATGAGATTAACTATCTCTAGTCAACCTTCGAACATATAAACATGCATTCAATTACGGAGATCATCACAAAATGATTTCATAGGGCATAATGGTATCTCTACTTATTATAGGACCTTACATTGTTTGCTACCATGTCTAATCCGTATTGAATCTCTCGAAAACAATACAAATCACAAATATGTTCCAATGGTGATCAAGTATCAAAACAACATTATGAACATAACAAACAATCAACCCAAATGAATGAGAAAATAGCAAACCAAATAACTTTAAATCAAACCATTAGAAGTCGAGGTTTCATCATTCACCCTAGTTAGAAACACTTAGCAATGCGTTCTTGCAATCAAAAGAAAAATAAAAGAGTTGGAATCCATAGTAAAGAATTGAAGAAGAAAAGAAAAATACAACCCAATAGTAAAGTCTTCAATCTTCCGTCCGCTTCTCCTCCATCCAAGAACTCCAAATCTCCCAAGAATAAATCTTTATATAGTCCTCTTTAGGTTATCAAAGTCATACCTCTTGAAGGAGTCTATCTCTCCTTGATTTGGATTGAAACGGGCTTAAAACGATCTTTTCACGAAGCTTTGAACTCTACCGCAGTCCTACTGCGGTATGCTTGTTGTTGCAGACCCGTGAGCTCTAGATAACAATTCCTAAAGCGGTCTTACAGCGGTATGCATTCCGCTGTAAGACCATGAACTCCAGAAATTAAACCTTACAGCGGTCCTACAGTGGTATGCATTCTGCTATAAGCCCGCTAACCTTCTTCTTTGGCCTCTTACTTTATCATCTTCCACTTTTTGCTCTCGATACTCTTTTGCTTTCTTTTGAATCGATATCCGATCATGCCTCCAAGCTTAATTTCAACTCCCATTATGCATCAAAATCACTCTTTTTGCTCCAAGTGTATTTAACACATGCTCCACTTTTACATAACCATATATAGAACCAAATCAAGTATAAATCATGCTCATTAAATATATAAATGCTAAGTTTATAGACCAAAATAAGTGTATAAAAGACACTTATCAGGTACCTACAACCACCACCACCCCCAAAGTCCACTTAAATTGTCACCCAAATAAAGCGAAAATCGACAAAAACATAAACGATTCTCAAATATAAAGCACTTTCAAACCACACCTTTCGGGTATCTGAACCTTAATTTTGAAAATTCCCTACGCATAACACAGTTCATTCGGGACCTTCAATCTCTGATTTCATGAAAACAGAACCAAAAAAGAAACAAAAATAAGGAAACGTTGTAATTCCGAACATTGAATGAAAAGGGCAACTTACGGGCGTTGATGGCGGAGAAAGATGCGACAGAAGAGAGAACGGAGTCGGCGGAGAGAAACGGAAAGGAAGCACCCGGAAAAGGGTCAATGAGAAGGAGCTTGAGCTCCTTATGCATTCTCAGTCTGAGCCTTGCTGCCTGAGCCATTTCTAGTCCGTCGAATCAACTGCTTCCGATCGCTAGGTTTTGGCGCTTTCAAACGAAATCATTTCGATAATGGATGAAGAGAAGCGCGGGATAATGGACTGATGGCTTTGCCGTCAGATTGGTTCATAAAGCAAAAAATAAAAACATATCTAAATAATATATATTTAACACAATATAAAATAATAATATATAAAATAATGATATATCTAAATAATAATATAAAATATATAACATATATTTAACACAATTATCACAAATAAATATCTAAATAGTATTATATATATTTATATATAGGTTGAAAAGAGTCTGAAAAGTGCATTGATACCGGCGAACGAGAACCATAAAAAACAGAGTTAGAGAGAGAGAGGGACATGGGGGGTGCATTTACAGAAGGCAAGTCTTCAGTGGGGAGGGAGGAGTGTCTTCGGTTAACGAGTCATGGTCACCTGTCCTGCAACCGAAAAGCAACTCTAACCAAACCCCTATTGTCCTCCTCCACTATTCACCTTGGCATGCTCAGTTTGCCATGAAGGAGAGGTGCACGGAGAGCCTGGAGATGATGATTGACGAAGACATCCCACTGTGGCTGATGCATGCATCCAAATGTAGAGTGGTTATATTAGATGTTATGACATCATGGTTGCATATGTAGAATGTTTTTGATGGAGGAGTTGTAGATTCCGAATAAGGGCTGGATGCAGCAGCCTCTTCTGAGTTTGTCTACAGTGCTCCACACTCTCGAACCCTATTAAGGACAATATGCAATGCCACTCATTACTCATTCGTAAAACTTCTATTAAGGATTTCTTCGACTAAACAAACACTTAATAGCACAGGAATGATATATTGCCCACTGGCGGGCAACATATCATTTGCCCGCCAGTGAAGGCAGTGTGGGCCCCATGCACGTGGGACTCATGTGCAGAGACAGGCCCCACATGCATGGGGCTCACGTTGTCTTCATTGGCGGGTAAATGTTATGGGATAATGCTAGACGAACGTAAAGGCAGACAGAAAATTAGACAATCTTAATTTATCGTAATATTTTAATATAAAAATATCGTGAGAAATTAGCATTTTTAAAATACCCACCAAATGCTTTTGAATTAATTTTTCGTCGCCCATTTTCAAACCCACCAAAGGACAAAACCACTCCACTGCCAAATCTCTCACTCTCTCTTTCACTTTCACTCTCCCTCTCTCAAGACCACCTTTTCTCAAACCCACTCCATCTTTCCCCCACTCTCTCTCTCTCAAAACCACCATCTCTCAAACCCACTCTCTCTCTCCCCCATTTCTTTCTCTTAAACCCACCCTCGCTAGTTGCAGCATCAGCTGTCGCCCCCCGCCGCGAGCATGTCCGCTGTCGCCCCTCCCTCCGCCGTGAGCAACAGCATGCACCTACCACACCGCGGCTCGGACGGCCACCGCCGGCCCCTCATCGCTGCTCGGATGGCCACCAACTGCGGCTGTCCGCCCTCACCAAGTCGCCCCCTGGCCGATGAAAATGTTTAAATAGCAGTGTAAATCTAGCAACCCAGATTGGCTAGATGGTACAAACTGAATAGAGAAATGAACATCTATTGTCGCACGAATAATGCTATTCGGCCAGAAGTAGTGCCCGAAGAAGTGCCACCGCCAGAATATCGAAAAATATCGCGATATTTTTAGGCCAAAATATTGGAGAATCTTGCGATATGATTTGTGGCTCAAAATCATGTATTTCAAAATTTTCGGCCTTCTTCGACCCTCTCCTCCTCCTTTCTCAGAACGACTCCTCCCTCTCATTTCCCTTTTTCTTGCCAAGCCCTCGGTCTCCCTCTCCCTACCTCCCTGCCTCCCCTCACCTTACTGGCTATCAGTGTCTCTCTCCTTGTCGGCCGTAGGTCTTTCTCTCCCTGCCGGCCGTGTCTTCCATCCCTCTCGGGCTAGCGCTGAAACGACCCTCTCCCTGTTGGCCATTGGTCTTTCTCTGCCTACTGGCCGTTGCTTCTCTCACTGTCGCCCGCACTGAAACGACGCTCTATCTCCCTCTCCATTGAAACAGCTTCCTTGCCTCCTCCTGCAACATCTTTCGTTGTATCTCAAGCATTCTAATCTTTGATCTAACCGTTTGATCTTCGATCCGAGCATATTTTCACGGTATAAGTGGCCCAGATCTACACGAAGGTAAGTCTTTTAGTTTTATCAGTAATGATTTCCGACATACATCCATGATATATATGTATATACGCGCAATTTGGGTTTTTTGAAAGTTTAATCGTGATTTATGGAGCATCTTTGTGATTTATTTTGGATACTCGGCATCTTTCTGATTCATTTATTTTTGTGATTCATGTATCATCTTTTTTAGCATCTTGGATCCATGAATGGAAGTGTTGAATTATTTATTCTCTGGCAATATTTTTTGGGTCACTGGGTGAGGAATCCAGGAATGGAAGTGTTGAAATTGTATGATCCATGTCTTAGTTTTCAATTGACCCATGTTCCAACTGAAATTGTATAATTAGTTAGGTTTGTTCCTTTAGTAATAATAATTTTTTTTTAAAAAAAAGACAGTTTGGTGCTCTATTTGATTAACCATTGTTTGACTAGAATTTATTATTTTGTATTGAGAAGTCTGAGTGCGACTACTATTTGTTATGGTTCTTTAATTTATTGTTTTCAATTTAACCATTGTTTGGTCCTCTATTTGATCCGAGCATATTGTTTTGTTTAAGAATATAAATTTTATTTGTTATGGCTCTATTTGATAAACTTTATTTGTTTTGTTTAAGAAATTTACTATCTCAGGATTTATGGCTTCTATTTTAGAAATGGAAGAAGCTTCAATTAACTCATGTAGTTCGCATCAAACAATTGTGTGTAAGCACGGTGTATCTGTAAAGTGCTACACATCATGGAATAAGAGTAATCCTGGAAGAAAATTCTTGAGATGTCGGTTTTGGAAGGTAATTTATTCTCTTATAAATGTATAAGTCGTTAATATGAATGAAATTAATTGTTGGATGATTTGATGGACAGGATGATGATTGCAGATGGTTTCAATGGATCGATGATGAACGCACAGCGCGTGAGAAAATATTATGTGGAGTATTGTTCGATAAGGGGAAAGCTTTAGAAGAACAAGTCAAGATTTTTCAAAAAAAGACTTTAAGAAAAAAAGAAAAGTTATTGAAGCTTCAGATAGAGCTTAGCTGTATTGTACAAGAAAATATAAAATTAAAAATGAAACTTCAAGAGTATAAAACAAAAGACAAAAGGTTTGTTAAAGGTATGATAGTGTTAGGATTGGCTTGTTTTTTATTCAGTTTATGGGTGATGAAAAATGATGGAAGTAGATTTAGGTATTTTGCTTTGATGTAATTATGTACTTGTGTATAGTACCTAAATTAATGATTGTGTTTGTTGTTAGTATTTTCATATCAATGATATTTGAAGATATGTTTGTATTAGTATCCATCACCTTTATGTACGTGTATGTACATCTTTCTCACCATCTAAGGTATGGAAGAATGAATAGCCAAAGATATATCTTGCACTTGATTTCAAAAAATCCATGGACATGATGTAAAGAAAGATATATCTACCAAATGCCAACATTCCAGAATTCTCGCATCAAGTCCAGCAGCTTGGATGGAGAAGAATTGAATTGAAATTACAAACTTAACAATGTCCAGGCTTATCTTCTGTGTGAGTGGGGTTGCATCTTTTTATTTATTTTTCTCTCCTTTCTTTGTTTCTTTGTGAGCGTTTCTTTTTTTTTTTTTTCCCTTTTAATTTTAGGAAAGAGTTGATTTTCTATGGATCTAAAACAAACTTGAGCATGTGTGTAGAGAGGAGGGGACCTAATGCGCATATCTTACAATGTTTCCTCTGTGCAATTACCATATCATGCAGTGTGACAATATTTTCTCAAATCCAATACAGTATCAAATCCAGCTGTTATGGCAAACACATAAAGAACAATGTGACTTTATTTTTTCTTTCAATGCATCATTCCATAAATACGCAGACACTTGGATAATCTTTGCATATCAACATGGAAAATAATAGGGAACAAAAGGCAGGCTATGTCATTAAACTATGATGCTAAGCATCACGATGGGGTAAATGATCCATAATCATACAAACAAGTCTAGCATAGTAAATCTGCCCTAACAATAATAAAGGGTGACAATTAGCACAACCATTTTATAGAAGCTCAATACAACTTGAACCAAGCCTTCTTCCATCTACTTGAACTTGAGAACCTGCATCCTTTTTAACTACTCTGCTCAATAAAGGCACAAAGTTTCAGCTATACCACAATGTAGCATGTTTGAGAGGCTGGAAGTTGCTCATAACGTTTCGCCTGAATAAAAATCTACTTTTCACGAAGGACAATGCTAAGACACATCCTATCTCATAAGCAACCACATCTAATTCCAAGTCAATAGGTTTTACAGAGAAAATTTAAAAATTGCCTTGGCTGTCCTATCTATGAAGAGAGGCATGGTAATGTAGTGCTTCATTCGACAAACAAATTCCATGTGTTTCTTTGCCTGCAAGCGTGAAAACACAAAATATGAGAGTAAACTATGAAAGTAAAACACTAAACACAAAAATTCTCCTCTCAAGTGAGAGGTAAAACCATTGCAGTTCGTATATATTAACATGTAAAAAACAGTAGACCACATCCAGTTTCAACACTAAAAGGGTTACACATGCCTCAAACATCTGGTGGGTTGTCATCGGGTTGTGGATGGGGCATGTACATTGGCATGAGAAGCCTGCAAAAGAAAAAAACAAGCACTAGAATATAACCTAAACGAAAGTCCAAAAATTTAAAAAATGACAACTTAGATTATTACCCAAATATCATCCAAGTACTTACCATTAATTCTGAGCATGAGAATGATGCCAAATCGTGATATTGTCCTTGTGTAAATCCTTCACTAAATACTTGATTGTCTTGAATAATGTTTTGCATCGGAGCATTGCCTTCGTTTACTTTCGAGGATCCCACCTAGACATCAAACGAAAGTAACGACCATTACAATTGGAAATTTGAACACTACATTATTAGATAATTAAACAAAAGATTATAGCATACCTTCGCTTTTTTGGAACTCCTTTCCAATGGCACCTTCTTCGCTTTCTTAGAACTCGTTTCCAATGGACCCTTCTTGCGAAGCTTCCTAGGGGCTCCCTTTGTCTGCGAGCATCTTGGATCCAAAATTTGCACGCTTGAAGCTGTAACTGCCTCTCCAGAATCAGGAAATTGTTCTTGCACACTATCTTCAACATGTATATTACTACCACAACTAGGCTTCGTATTAGATTTCCTCAATGCAGCCAATTGAGATTCCATCCACTCCATAGTTTCCTGGGTACTATCTTCATCATCTGCAACCAAGTCTGCAATCTTTGCAAACACACTGCACAGCTTATCGTATCTTAACTGACTAGGCGTACTAATCCAACCGTTATAATTAATCTTTACTCTCGTGTAGGATCTACTGACATCTCTCCTCCACCGCCTTAAGATATACTTGTCAGGAAGTGATCTGATACCATCTCGAATCAATACTGTGACCATATGTCTGCATATTATTCCCCTAAACTCAAACATATGACAACTACAAATAAAATTGCATTTCTCTTTGTCAATATCAACTGAAAATTTTCTCTTCTTGAATCTTTCGTCAAATATGATATCTTCGCGCACCTTGTACCTCGTACCAAGCGACCCCTCCTCGATAGACACAACCTCGCAATACATCTTCCCTGTGAACTCATTCTGAAACTCCTTGAATTTTGAGATTGTGTATACTTCTTGAAATTGTTTCTCCATGGGATATCTCGATGCGCATGGGACCATCTGAGAAAATGACTTAACGTCTGCCTGAAACTCCTTTTCAACTTTAGACCTCAATGCACGCTCATATTGTTCAACAAATTGCTTCAATGAAGTTTTTGAGTGTACATAACCATCGAAAAATGCATTCATGCTCTCACTTCGCTGGGTTGTTGACATCCCTGCCCAAAAACTAGTTTTCAAGAAACATGGCACCCAACGGGCTCTTTGTGTGTATAGTCCAGACAACCAATCGTTGTCATGCAGTGCATATTTCTCAATCATTAAACTCCAACCTTGCTCGAATACTTCAGGACTATTTGATTCATACACAATATCATGTACAGCCGAAAGAATTGAAGCCTTGTAACTATGGTTCCCAAACTTTTCAGGCAACTTCTTTAGTATATGCCACAAACACCACCTGTGCTTCGTGTTAGGGAAAACTATCTCAATTGCGTTTTGCATAGCCCTATCCTGGTCAGTGATTATTCCAGTGGGAGCTTGATCCTCCATGCACTGAAGCCATGTACTAAACAGCCACACAAAAGTCCTAGTGTCCTCGTTCGAAAGTAGACCACATCCAAATAGTGTCGACTGCCCATGGTGATTTACACCAACAAATGGAGCAAATGGCATGTCGTACCTATTGGTCAGGTATGTGGTGTCGAATGTCACAACATCGCCAAATTCCTTATACGCTTGTCTACATCTATTATCCGCCCAAAATACATTCCTCAATCGATACTCTTTATCCAAGTCGACACTAAAGTAGAAACCCGGACAAAGGGCTTGCATTTTAGAAAAATACGCTTGAATAGCAGCAGCATCTCCTTCCCCAAGTCTTAACTTTCTCACCTTATCAATATAATTTCTACAATCTTTTTCCACAAATGTCAGATTCTCATACCCACCAGCCTCAACAACAGCTGAGTTATAACTTTTCTGTAGCGAGATTCCAGCTATATCATTAACTTGAAGTTGTCGCTTCACCTGATCGTTCAACTGTCTATTACATTTATACAACCTAGATTTGCTTGGACTTGTTTCATGGTTATGCTCAAGATGGATGGTGCTTATTTGCCATGTTCCTAAAACAACTAATATGGCTGTGATCTTAGCTTTACACCCTATTCGAATTGTTGGTTGAGGCTTCAAAGAAGTGCTAGCTTGACTAGTTCTTTTGCCCTCTCGACTACATGCATAAGTCACATATCTTACGACCCCATCCTCACCCTTCTTCGAATTCCTTTTTTTTATTGGAAAACCCACATGGTAAGCATATTGTTTGTAAAATTCATAAATTTCATTCTCATAATTGAATTTCATTCCAACCTTAGGGACAAGATCATTGTATTCTCCTGCTACTTCGTCATTTAACGGAGGACCCTCATTATCTTGGCAATTTTCCTCATTATCTTCGGCTAATTCCGGAAGCACACTATGATTCACTAGATCAAACAAGGCACACGCATAAGAGAATACAATGTTACCTATATAATTTGCATAAACATTTTGTTTTTCTTGTTTTAAATCACTAATTTTCTCATACATACCTATGTTACTCATTGGAGCTTTCCTTCATCTCCTAAATTAGAATTGATTGCCTACAATCAAATTAAAAATATTATAGAAAATCAATACTTTATTAGAAGTATAATATGGTACATGAATATATACAGAGAAATAGAAACAATGGAAACCAACAATAGAAACAATGTTAGATTATTCATGTGTGCTAAAGACATTTTAGTCATCAGCACACATTTTAGTCATCTTTGTATCTGATGTGTGCTAAAGTCGCAACCCTGCTCATTTTAGTCATATTTGTATCTGATGTGTGCTAAAGATGAATTCGCAACCCATCATCACATTTGAATAATCTTTGTATTTGATGACTAAAGTCTTTTAGACACAAAATGTGGTCTAACTCAATAGAAACAATGTCTAACACATTAGATACAAAGACGTCGCAACCCAAATGCGGACTGTCAGTCGCCACCAGCCATGGTGGCCGGTGGTTTCCAGTGATCATAGGCAACCACCAGACACCCAAAGGCCCATCGACCAACATACCCTAAAACTAGCAAGATCCAACGGCACAATCTCCCTAGATCTAACATTAAAGTTTCGGCCAAAGCTAGAAAATGCGTATATACGTATATAGGATGGATGTGTGCTCATGACTAAAATGTCTAAAAGACTTACCTCCCTCCTTTTAGATCTGAGCCAATGGAGTCGAGAGAGGGCCGGAGATAAAATCGTACGGGCAAAAGACGATGACCCTTGTTCGATCCGAGAAGACGGGTCGCACTACGGCCAGTTTCGTTTTGAGTGATGGGGGAGGTCGATTTAGAGAGAACAAGAGAGAGCAAGTAAGAGAGAAGGTAGTGAGAACAGTGAGAGACTTCGCGATGGCTAAGGTCGAACAAGAGAGAAGACACAGAGAGAGAGCAACTGAGAGAGAAGATAGAAGGGAGTGAGAGATTGAGCGTCTGAGCGAGGGAAGGACTCAAATTTGAATAGGGGTATTTCTGTCAATTGGATAAGGGGTGAAATTGTAATTCTCTTCTGGGGGTGGCACTTCTTCGGGTACCTCTTCTGGCCGAATAGCATTTCACATTGTCGCACATAGAGTGAAACTCATAACTTCCATCCATTTCACATAACTAAGTTAACACTTCACCTCATCAGTGTAATGGTTGCAAATCACAAATTTATCTCCTTGTCAATAATTTAAAAAAAAAAATTACACAATCACTTCTAAAGGAAACTCAACATTTTGAACCAGGTATCTCTGCTGCCAAAGCCGCTTCAACAACAATATAAATCTGTCACATCTTGTACAACTGCCCAATAATCTCCAGTTTGTTCCATACCTTATAATTCAAAATTCAATATTTCGGTAACGGCATCTGCTGATTCTGCTCCAATTGTTCAGATTATAAGGAAATGTCTCAAACAAATGAGATCGAGGAAGCCATTCAACTAAAAGAATTACTGTCCCTAAATTTATTGCCCTCGTATATATTTCAAGATTCAATTCAATGTGTGAAATTGCTATTCTATTGATTGTTGAAATCATATTCTCCACCTATTTTGTGTATGATAATTCAAATATTTCCTCTTCGTATATCATTACGCTTCACAAAATTCTGGCACATTAGTCCTCTGGTAGCTACAGAAAAAATAACACTTTCACAAGTGGTATTGCCAACAACCTTTACCGTCTTATATACTAAAATTAATGCCAAATAAACCGAAGAGACTCCACTAAGCAAATTGACTCTCGGGGGGTCGACGGCGAGCGATTTTGGCGGGGAGACGGTGGGCGACGACGATGCGAACAGAGGTGGTGGGGGTGACGGCGACGGCAGTGCGAGCGGCTGTGTGGAGGGCGGACGCTGCAACTGAGTTTGAGAGAGAGAGTGGAGGAGAGATAAAACTGGGTTTGAGAGAGAGAGAGAGAGAGAGTGGGGGAGACACAAAGTGAGAGAGGGTGGTTTTGACAGAGGGAAAGAGAGAGTGAGAGGTGAGGGTGAACTTGTCTTTTACATTAAGGGTTAGATATGTAATTTTGTTAGGATTGTCTAACTTTCTGTTTGTCGTTCCGTTCGTCCAGCATTATCCAGTGGGCACCATATCCTTTCTGCTTAATAGCATTACCAAAACAGAGAAGGATTTCTGGGTCTAGTCTACTTCCTTGGTGGTGAAAAAGTCTAGTCTATTTTTGTAGAAGGCTGCCTAATATTATATACACAAAAAGATATAACTAAACTATAATGCCATGCTAGCATAATGAGGTAGTGCACTCAATACTTTCTTTCTTACTTGCTTGGCCGACCAGCTTCATCGTCGTAAATTAGGTTGCATATGTACACAAAATCCTCTATGTCGCCGCCGCAAGTTCTATCAATAAAAGAAATAAAAGATTTATCATTTGATTTATATATTAAAAAAATAGTTAATAAATGTCATTTTGGTCAAGATATTTACATTTTTAGAATTTATTACTACATGTCCTATAATTTTATATAGTGATTTATTATAATGTAATAATTCATGTATTTTTTTATCAAGAATAACAATACTAGCTACTTACCAGAACTGTAATATTAAAAAAAATTGTTAATAAGATTGATAAATCACAACTAGGATATTATTCATATTAATGAATTAAAATATTGATTTAATCGACAATAATTAAATATTAATATATTAAAAAAACTTGTGATGAAAATGTATGTATTTGTCTTAACAGGAAGTGTAAAATAAGTTAAAACAATTTTTTCTTGAAAAAATTGTAAACAAGGGTGTGTATAATTTAAGTCAAATCTCTTGAACCAAACTGAATTAGTCCCTTTCATTTGTTCAAATGTTATGTGATTTTGGTTTAAGTTTCATTTTATATCGGTTTAAATTTAGTTTTACGAAACCCGCACCACCTAAATTTAGCATTTAACACTTATTGAAAACAATACTATTTCAACAAGTTTGCTGATAATATTAAACTCCAAACTAATGGAAAGGGTTAATTAAAACACACACCGAAAGAATCTCAAATGTTAAATTTAAATTACAGAGAATTTTGGTAAAAAATGACACAAACTATAAGAAATTTGAGTAAAATTTACTTGGCTTTTTTTAATGCATAAATCAAAAGGTAAACATTTTATTTCAAAACAGACACAAGAAGAAGAGAAGAAAACAATGTTGTATAGACATATGAAAAGGCAGAGTTGATTTTATCACAATCACGATGGGTATACAACTTGGTTGGAGAAGAGTGCCTAAACTGATCATAACCCAGTATCCATCTGACTCTGAGTTTGATCAACAGAGAGGTATTTTCAAAGATAACATAGTTAATTAACCAAAATAACATACCAAACCTTAATCTCAATCTTTATTTAAATATACATCAGATATCTAGAGTTGGTTAAATGTTTTTAAGTTTTATTCCAATTTTACGACTCGCAAACTCCTCCATAAGACATCACTTGCAATGTTGCCTTTCTGGCAAAATCAACTTGAAATATATGTAAGCATTTATTCGATTAAGAGACACTATAACTTGACTTAATTTAAATAATTTACTAGATGAACAACTTTACTAACTTGACTTCTTCTCATATTATTCTTAATTTTTTTTTATCATTATTTTTAACTAAATTTATTAATTTTTTCATTAAATCAAAACAATAAATTTCTCAATAATCTCCTTCTTTTTAATTTATGTGCTCATTTGATGATGACAAAATATATTAATACAACAGGCTCTCCCTAAACACAATAATCCTATTTTAGATTTTTGTTCTTTTTCTTCCCCCTTTTCCATTAACAAAAGAGCCTTCCCCTAAAAACACACAGAGAAGTTGCATGAGAATGCTCCCTGACAAATAGGATATTTGTAAATAATATGTTTCCTTATTTTATGTATTTGAATCACTTATGAGTAATTTTCAGTATTGACACAGAAAGGAAGATTTGAGAAAAAAAAAAAAAAAAAAAAACAGAACATTGAGATTTGATTGAATATGTGAGATACATTGAAAAGTTTTGATTACATTGATAGATAAAGATAAAAAATAAAAAATACATGTGAGAAATCTATCTTACAGCTGGTGGAGGATCTTCCTTGGATCCTCTTCCTCCATTATTGTCCTTGAAAACTTTTGAACTGTTGTCTTTATCGTTCCTGTTAATTATTACATAATTGTCTTAGTTTGAGCTGAGCTTTCTTCTATCCTTTGTCAATTCTAAGAATCGTGATCTCTTATTGTTTGTGTTTTTAAATTTAGCAGATGGGATAAATTATAATTAAAAATTTTATTTTATTATATAAAATAAAAAATTAAATTTATAATTTATTAGTATGAATCTCTAATTTATCGTGATCTAATTATTATTAATTTTATTATTATTTTTTTAATAAGAATGATTTTGTGTGGAGAGCAAAAAGGACAATAACCTTTATATACCCTCATTTCCCTTATGTGTCCCATTTTGCTTATCATTTTTTACTTTTCTTTACGTACAATGTAATATTTTACTTATTGCTTATATGTCTGCTTGTATCCCAATTTGTAGATTTACTAATTTCACGTTGAACAATGCATATTTTACTTGCTTGTATAGCTATCTATCATTTGGCTTGGATGATGTCATAAATGCTATTTTTTTTGTCAATAAAAGACATTAATATATCTTTTAGCAAGACTAGAGCGGTATTTTCAGTTGCAATTTTACAATCTATTTCAAAGATAACATAGTTAATTAACCAAAATAACTAATAATTGTGACTCAAAATTTAAATTTGACTAAAATTAAAACTCTTAATTTGATCGTGATTATGATTTCGAATTTGACTATAATTAAAATATTATCAAATTTAATTTTGATTGGAATTTATCTCATTTAAAAAAATATGTTCATGAATTATTTTTTAATCAAAATAAAATTTTTTGTATACATCTATAGATGATTTTACATCTATTTCTAACATTCTAGAATTAGTTGCATCAATATCACATTTGTTATAATAATATTTATTTAGTAATATTTTATTCTTTTTTTTCATATTTTTTTCTAATGTAGATTTTTCACGTAAAATTTTATATTTATATGTGTAATTGATGATTTGATTATGATTTATATTCGATCTAATTTAGTAACAAACTGATAGCAAAGCTGTTGAATTAAATCATTGATGTTTGATAAATATCAGCCATTGGTTGGAGAAGAATAGTGCCTAAACTGATCATAATCCAATATCTATCTGGCTATGAGTTTTGATCAACGTATAAATCATATTGGCAGTTCATAAAAATAACAAGAGACTATTGGCGTCAGAAGTGATTTTATGCGGTTGACCCAGATGCAACCCAAACACCACAACAGTCGCAGATAAAATTGAGTGATGAATGAGGGTAGTGAGGCCTGATCTACTTACTAGTACTCGTAATCGCTGTCCACCTCAACTGGGAAAGGCAAACACCGTCTTGGCAGCCGCTTACTTTACCTTCCCTACCTCCTCTCTCTCTCTCTAGCCTCGATTGAGCATACAATCTTCTCAATATTAGTAAGTAGCCACAACGTTTGACAAATCTTCCCCTAAGCACAATAACCTTATTTTAGATATTTTTATTTTTCTCCTTTTTTTTGTCAATAACAAAAGAGGTTTCCTAAAAACAGTAAAGAGGTTGCATGAGAATGCTCCCCCGACAAGTAGGACATTTGTAAATAATTTGTTTCCTTATTTTATGTATTTGAATTCACTTAGGAGTAATTTTGAGTATTGACACAGTAAGGAAGATTTGAGAAAAAAAAACAGAACATT